>NW_004443946.1:30424729-30460304 GCF_000243295.1 Trichechus manatus latirostris | reverse complement strand
CTGTGTTTTATTGACTATGCAAAGGCATTTGACTGTGTGGATCATAACAAATTATGGATAACATTGTGAAGAATGGGAATTCCAGAACACTTAATTGCACTCATGAGGAACCTGTACATAGACCACGAGGCAGTAATTCAAACAGAACAAGGGGATACCACGTGGTTTAAAATCAGGAACGTGTGCGTCAGAGTTGTATCCTTTCACCATACTTATTCAATCTTTATGCTGAGCACATAATCTGAGAAGCTGGACTACATGAAGAAGAACACGGCATCAGTATTGGAGGAAGACTCATTAACAGCTTGTGTTATGCAGATGACACCACCTTGTTTGCTGAAAGTGAGGAGGACTTGAAGCACTTACTGATGAAGATCAAAGACCACAGCCTTCAGTATGGATTACACCTCAGTATAACAAAAATCCTCACAACTGAACCAATAAGCAACTTTATGATAAATGTAGAAAAGATTGAAGTTTTCAAGGATTTCATTTTACTTGGATCCACGGTCAGCACCCATGGAAGCAGTAGTTGGGAAATCAAACGACATATTCCATTGGGCAAATCTGCTGCAAAAGACTTCTTGAAAGTGTTGAAAAGCAAAGACGTCACTTTGAGGACTAAGGTGCACCTGACCCAAGTCATGGTATTTTTCATCGCCTCATATGTGTGCAGAAGCTGGACAATGAATAAGGAAGACTGAAGAAGAGTTGATGCTTTTGAATTATGGTGTTGATGAAGAATATTGAATATACCATAGTCTGCCAGAAGAATGAACAAATAAATCTGTCTTGGAGGAAGTACAGCCAGAATGCTCCTTATACTTCATCTCACGTTGTCAGGAAGGACCAGTCTCTGGAGAAGGGCATCATGCTTGGTAGAGGGTCAGCAAAAGAGAGGAAGACCCTCAACAGATAGATTGACACAGTGGTTGCAACAGTGGGCTCAAGCATAGCAAAGATTGTGAGGATGGCACAGGACTGGGCAGTGTTTCATTCTGTTGTACATAGGGTCACTATGAGTCAGAACCAACTTGATAACACTTAACAACAACACCGTCCTTCTCGTGTGTATATTCAGAGCAAGCTCATTATTTGTAGTGACTACATAGTATTTTATAGTATAAATGTATGTGCCGTGGTCTAGCAGATTGGACTCAGTTATGCTGTATTAACAAACCCAAAATCTCAGGGAGTTAAAACAGTAGCGGTTTATTCATACTTAATGTTCTTCTTAAGTTGGGGGGGCCTCTGATCCATGTTGTCCTTACTTGGGGGCCCCGGCTGGCTGAGCTTCCCCCATGAGGAATGTTACTGGTCTCTGTGCCTGAGGAAGGGATATGGCAGATTGTGCAGTGACTCTTAAAGGATCCTTATGCATATATGCTTGCATACCCCTGTGGGAACTGCTGAGTAAAAGTGTACATATATCTTTTAATAGATAAGTGCTATCAAACTGCCCTCCCCTCCAAAGTTGTACTGATTCATTTTGTTATTTGCAGTATATGAGACTATCCTGGCCAACACTGGATATGGTCAGTTTTTAAATCTTTATCACCACTGATAAGTGAAACTTGATATTTTGCTTCAATTTTCATTTCTCTAATTGGTGGTGAGTTTGAGCTTCTTTTCATATAGACCATGTTCTTTGTACTTCAGTTTGTATTACTAGTACATTTTCTATCTCATTTGATTTGCTCTTGAATTTAATGAGCTTTTATTCTATTGAAATACAGGTACACAGGGAATATAATTAAAGGTGTTATAAACATGGGTTCCTACAACTATCTTGGGTTTGCACGGAATACTGGATCATGCCAAGAAGCAGCTGCCAGAGTCCTCGAGGAGTACGGAGTTGGCGTGTGCAGCACACGGCAGGAAATTGGTAAGCATAGGTTACGTTTGGCCCTCTGCTGTTTTTGACTTTTTCACTGAAGAGGAAGTAATGCTGATAGAGAGCTATATTGGTAAGCATCCAAGCACTTACGTTGCCATGTAGCTTGGACCAGGTAAAAAATGTTTTCTTTTTTTTAAGTAATGGATGATTTAAGTACTTTCAACAAATTTTAAGATATATTTATTCTGTCCAATATCTCACATACACAGAATGTCTCTAGGAAAGTTATTTATTTGATTCATTTATAAATTTAATGTTGACTTTATAATGTTTTGCAAGTCCCTGGGTGCTGCAAATGGCTACTGCACTCAGCTGCTAACCCAAAGGTCGGGTGTTCAAGTCCACCCAGAGATACTTCAGAAGAAAGGTGGCAATCTACTTCCGAAAAATCAGCCATTGAAAACTCCGTGGAGCTTCGTTCTACAGTGGCACACTTGAGGTTGCCATGAGTTGGAATCGACTCAGTGGCAACTGGTTTAGTTCATTATTTAAACTGGAACTTTTATACCACATATACAAGTTGCGGATCTTCAAGACTCCTAGTTTCAGTTGCTAAATGAAGCTTGTTAGGTAGCTTCTGCAGTCATCATGCTATAATTGTTTTTCCGAAATCTCCCAGGTTTGGGTGTCATTGCCCTAGGCCAAGAACAAACACTTCTTCCTAGAAAATATTCAGAGTTGCTTTTTAAAGCAGGTTCCAGTTAAAAGTAAACTCTTGTGAAAGTTAGAATATGTTGAATTTCTTTCAGTTTTCTTTTCTCCTAAATTTTTGTAGGTTCTATGTCCTATGTTCTTTTAAATACCAGAAATAGTCTTATATTTGTTTTCTTAGATACCATTAAGGGTCCTTAGATATTCTTTTAAGTGGTATTTGAGCATAAAAAGCTCAGGTTATATTTTATTTATTTTTAAAGATTAAAAGTAAGTTTTTATTTTGGCTTAATTTTTAAAGTATATTTATGCATTGTCTTAGTTATCTAGTGCTACTATAACAGAAATATCACAAGTAGGTGGCTTTAACAAAGAGAAATTTATTCTCTCACAGTTTAGGAGGCTAGAAGTCCAAACTCAGGGTGCCAACTCTAGGGGAAGGCTTTCTCTCTGTTGATTCTGGGGGAAGGTCTGTGTCATCAGTCTTCGCCTGGTCTAGGAGCTGCTCAGCACACGAACCCTGGGTCCAAAGGACGCGCTCTGCTCCTGGCACTGCTTTCTTGGTGGTATGAGATCCCCCTGTGTCTCTGCTCGCTTCTCTCTTTTGTATTTCCAAAGAGATTGACTCAAGACACAACCCAATCGTATAGATTGAGTCCTGCCTCATTAACATAACTGCCTGTAATCCTACCTCATGAGCATCATAGAGGTAGGATTTTTAACGCATAGGAAAATCACATCAGATGACAAAGTGATAGGCAATCACACAATACTGGGAATCATGGCCTAGCCAAGTTGACACATATTTTTGGGGGAACATGATTCAATCCATAACATGCATGCACTATACAATTTTTTAAATCTAAATAGTCAAAGTTTTAAAAAATTTGAACCTAGAATAGTTCAGTAAATAAAAACGATACAAATTTACCAGTAAGATCAGAGTAGGGGAAAGTGCTGTTTGACCTGCCTTTTGCTGTATAACAAGCTATCCCAAAACATTATGGCTTAAAACAAGAACAGCATTTATTTGCTTATGATTCTGCGATTTGAGGAGGATGTGATGTTTATCTCAGCTCCATGTGGTGTTTGCAGGAGCAGTATGACTGAGAACAGAGGACCCAAGATGGCTTCACTCACATGGCTGGCACCTCAGCTGGTGGCAGGAATGGTTGCGGGTTAGCTGGGCATTTCTCACCTTCTGTATTCTTATCCTCCAGAGCCCTTCCCCCCCACCACAGGATCTCTCAAGAGCCTAGTCAGACTGCTTTGCATGGCAGCTGACTTCAAAAGGGTAAAAGTAGGTGTTGCCTGGCCTCTTAGGGCCTAGACCTAGAACTGGCACAGTGTTACTGCTGCTGCATCTCATAGGTCAAAACAAGTCACAGAGCCAGCCCAGATTTATGGGGAGGGGCAACGGACCTCACCTCTTGATAGCAGTCGAAGTACAGCAAACAGTGATGGGAGAAATTGTTGGCAACCACATTTGCAGAAATTCTACCACAGGTGCTGAATCTGAATTTCTTCCAACTATTGTGTTCTTTGTGAGTCATTACTCTTCATAATAGTCCTTCCTAGTCCTTAGTCTGTAAAGGTTATAACACTTGTATTATGATTTCTTTTTATAAAGTAATGAGTAATTCTTAAATTTGGGATTTATGATGATTTCGTTAACTTCTTCACACAGGAAACCTGGACAAGCATGAAGAGCTAGAGAAGCTTGTGGCGACTTTCTTGGGAGTAGAAGCTTCTATGGCATATGGCATGGGATTTGCAACCAATTCAATGAACATTCCCGCTCTTGTTGGCAAAGTAAGACTTAGTGTGTCATTTATGAAAACTCTCTTATGTATATCTTGTTTTGTTTTGAAAAACATTCAGAAGAAGACATAAACTATTGTAAACTTTAGATTAAATTTAGTTTAAAACAAAAAAAACAAAAAATCAAACCCATTGCCGTCAAGTCAATTCTGACTCATAGCGACCCTGTAGGACAGAACAGAACTATCCCATAGGTTTTCCAAGGCTGCAGTCATTATAGAAGCAGACTGCCACATCTTTCTCCTGTGGAGTGGCTGATAGGTTCCAAACACCAACCTCTCAGGTAGCAGCCAAGTGCTTAACCACTGTGCCACCAGGGCTCCTTTTAAACTTAGTTTACCCATATATATGTATGTTTTTCCCCCCTTCTGTGAATAGAGCTTGTGAGGAGGGCAGTCAAAGAGAGAGCAGATAAGAGACTTTGAAAATTATATATGAGTGTGTGTGTGTGTGTATATATATATATAGTGCTTGAAGTGAAAGTTTACAATTCAAATTAGTTTCTCATACAAAAATTTGTACACACATTGTTATGTGACCCTAGTTACTCTCCCTGTACTGTGACAGCACACTCCTCCTTTCCACCCCTGATTTCCCATGTCCGATCAGCCAGCTGCTGACCCTCTCTGCCTTCTCATCTTACCTCCGGACAGAAGCTGCCCATTTAGTCTCATGTATCTACTTGAGCTAAGAAGCACACTCCTCACGAGTATCATTTTATGTTCCATAGTCCAGTCTAATCTTTGTCTGAAGAGTTGAAAAAATTATATATTTTTTAAAAAAATATTTTATTGTGTGTTTGGTGAGAGTTTACAAAGCAAATTAGGTTCTCATTTAACAATTTCTATACGTATTATTCAGTGATACCACTTACACTTTACACAATGTGTCATCATTCTCATTATTTCCATTCTGGTTGTTCTGTTTACATTAATTGGGCTTCTTTGTCCCCCCTTACCTTCTTATCTTTGGTCTAGGGTAAATGTTGATTGTTGTCATTTAGATGATTATTTAGAGGAGCACAGTACTCAATGAGTGATTACTGTTTATTTTATGAGCCACTCTGTCTTTTGGCTGATAGATGACTACCGGGAGTGGTTTGAGTTCCACGTTTAAAGGATATCCCAGGGCGATAGTCTCAGGGGTTCCTCTAGTCACTATTTGTCCAATAAGTCTGGCCTTTCTTAGGAATTTGAGTTTTGTTCTGCAACTTTCTCCCATTCTATCTGGCACCATCTTTTGTGTCCCTGGTCAGAACAGTCGGTGGTGGTAGCCAGGCACCATCTAGTTCTGATTTCAAGGCAGGTGAGGCTGTGGTTTGTGTAGACTGTTAGCTCTGTAGACTAGTTCTTTGAGCCTTTGGTTTTCTTCTTTCTCTTTTGCTCCAGACACATAGAGATCAATAGTTGTATCTTAGATGGCTGCTGGCAAGCTTTGAAGACCCTAGACGCTATTCACCAAACTAGGATGTGAAACATTATCTTTATGAGCTATGTTATGCCAGTTGACCAAGTTGCCCCACGAGGCTATGGTCCTAATCCTTCAAACTCAGTAAACCAATCCCACAAAGTATTTGGTTATGTCTAGGAGGTATCCATAACTGTGCCCCCTATGTGCTTTATTTTATATATGAATATATGTGAGCACACACAAACGTGTATATACATTTGCCTACAGAAACACCTATACGCGTGCACCCATATATTCATATATGCTTACCTGGAGCCCTGGTGATGTAGTGGTTAAGCGTTTGGCTGCTCATTGAAAGGTTGGTGGTTCAAGGCCACCAGCCACTCCTTGGAAACCCTATGGGGCAGTTCTGCTCTGCCATATAGGGTCGCTATAAGTCAGAAATGACTCAACAGCAACGAGTTATACATATATAAGCTTACATATTTGCCTATGTAACCACACACATATATTTTGGTTGTTATTACTGTTGTTGCAAAATTGTATATGTTGTGGCTTTTACCAAATTGTCCCTTATTTTTGTATACTTCTTAGTGTCATCTTTTACCTTGGTAACATTGTGCCGACTTCACCCTTATTCAGTATTGTCTTTCCCATCACCAAAACTAACAAGTGTCTGCTATCTAAAAAGTGATTCCCCTCCCTCTTCCTCTCATCCCTGGTAACCACCAAAGAATGTTGCTTTCTGTATGTGTAGCTATTCTTGTCTTTTTATAATAGTGAGATCATACAGTATTTGTCCTTTTGTGATTGACTTATTTCACTAAGCATAATGTCCTCCAGATTCATCCATGTTATACTATATTTTGAGAACTCATCAACTGTGTGTACCACAGTTTGTTTATTCCTTCATCTGTTGATGGGCCGTTAGGTTGTTTCCATCTGTTTGCTCTTGTCAGTAATGCTGCAATGAACATCGTTGTGCATATGTTATGTCTGTCTGTGTCAGTAGTTTTAGTTCTCTAGGATGTATACTTAGGAGTGGGATTGCTGGGTCATGGGTTATTTCTGTTTCTAACTTTTTGAGGAAGCTCCATACCATAGTTATTTAACCAACTTACAATCCCAGCAGCAGTGGAACAGGGTTCCAGTGTTCCAACAACCTCGCCAGAATTTTTTGCTGGGGTGAGATGGTATCTCATTGTAGTTTTGTGTTGCAGCTGTCTGATGGCTAATGATCGTGAGCATCTTTTCCTGTGTTGACCACTTGAATGTCCTTTTTGGTGAAGTAAATTATATTTTATAAGATTGGCTTTATCAACTCAAAAGGGCCCTTAAGGTTATTTATTCTCATTGTAGCATTGATATCTAGGAAATTAAATTGTCATGGTATATTGAAAAAACAGTGGATTAATTAGTCAGGAGATTGATTTTTTTTTTTTTTTAATTTGTTTGGTTGATTATATTGCCAAACTCAACTATCACATAAACTTTTGAGCATGTCAGATAAACTCTCTGAACCTCAGTTTCTTTATTTGTAAAATGAGCTGGTTGAACCAGGTTAACTTAAAAATCCTTTTCAGTTATACAAATGTATAGTTCTGCAAGAAGACAGATGGGATAAATAGAAAAAAAAATTAGCAAAATAAAATATTTAAACCCAATTATATTGATATCCTGGAGCTCTTTGGTGCAGTGATTAAGAACTCAGGCTGCTAACCAAAAGGTCGACATTTCAAATCCACCAGCTGCTCCTTGGAAACCTGACAGGGTAGTTCTACTCTGCTCTATAGGGTCACTATGAGTCGGAATTGACTCGATGGTAACGGGTTTGGTTTTGGTTATATTGATATCCCACTACCTGTCTGTCAGTTTGTCATACTGTGGTAGCTTGCTATTGCTATGATTCTGGAAGCTACGCCACCGGTATTTCAAATATCTGTAGAGTCACCCATGTGGACAGGTTTTAGCGAAGCTTCCAGACTAAGACAAGACAGACTAGGAGGAATGGCCTGACCATCTCCTTCCAGAAATTAGCCAATGAATATCTTATGGATCACAATAGAACGTTGTCTGACTTGCTTGCTTTGGACGTGTCATCAGGAGGGATCAATCTGTAGTGGAGCACATCATATTTGGTGAAGTAGAGGGCCAGCAAGGTCATGGGAGACCCTCAGTGAAATGGATTGGCACGGTAGCCATAGCGATGGATTTGAATATGCTGGCGGTCATGAGGATTATGCAGGTCCGGGCAATGTTTTGTCCTGTTGTATACAAGGTCACCACGGGTCAGAGTTGACTAAGACAGCAGCAAACAATAACATATTGGTATCACATTAAATGTAAATGGTTTATATACTCTAACTACAAGTCAGAGATTGTCAGATTGGATTTTTAAAAGCTGTCCACAAGAAGCTTTAAATAGAAAGACACAGATACTTAAAAGTAAAAGAATGAAAAATGATGTAACATGCAAACACTAATCAAAAGAAAGTCGGAGTGACTTAATTAATATAAATAGATTTTAGAACAAGGAATATTTCTGGGGACAAAAAGGGACATTTCATGATGATAAAGGGGTTAGTTTCTCAAGAGGATATAACAATTTTAAACATATAGGCAGCTAATAACAGAGCTTCAAAGTGCATGAAGCAAAAATTGATGAAACAGAAGAAATAGACAAATCCCCAAATGATAATTGGAGATTTCGGCACCCCTTTATCAATAATTGATAGAAGTAGACAGAAAATCAGTAAGGAGGTAGAATACTCGAAAAACAGTATCAACCAACTTGACTTCATTGACATTTATGAAACACTTCACCCTATAATGGCAAAGCATTCATCCAAGATAGACCACATTCTGGGCCATTAAACAAATTTAAAATAATTGAAATTATGCAAAGGATTTTCTCTGATCACAATAAAATTAGAAACCAGTAACACAAAGCCATCTGGAAAATCCCTGACTATTTGAAAATTAAACACGCTTCTAAATAACCCATAGGTTAAAGAAGAAAACACAGGGAAAATAGAAAACATTTTGAACTAAATGGAAATGCAGTATATCAAAATTTGTGGAATGAAGCTAAAGCTGTGCTCAGAGGAAATTTATAACATTAAATGATTAGATTAGGAAAAAAATAAAAGTTTCATATCAACCCTCTACCTTAAAAAATTAGAAAAAGAAGAGCACATTAAATTCAAACCAAGCAAAAGGAAGGATATAATAAAGATAAAAGCAGAAATCAATGAATTAGAAAATAGACAACAATAGAGAAAAACAGTGAAACTAAAGCTGGTTTTTTGAGAACATGAATAAAATTAACAAATCTCTAACCATGGTGGTCAGGAGAAAAAGAGAGAAGACACAAATTACAAGTAGCAGAAATGAGAGAGAAGGGACATCAGTACACATCTTGCAAACAGTAAAAGGATGAGACAGGAATATTATGAACAACTTTATGCCGATAAATTTAACTTAGTTAAACTGGACCAGTTCCTTAAAAGATGTAAATGTGTAGTTCTTTGACTTTAGATTGATTATAATATATTGCTGTCCTGCATTTTGCCAGTGTAAACCTGAAATTTTTATTTGAAAGTTCTTAAAATTTTTCACACTAAAGGATTAAGTAGTCTCATTTTGCTTCTTCATGTATGCTCACAAACTAACAAATCATTATGTGGAATTGGAGGGAGCCCTGGTGGCGTAGTGGTTAGAGCTCGGCTGCTAAGCAAAAGGTCAACAGTTCAAATCCACCAGCTGCTCCTTGGAAACCCCATGGGGCAGTTCTAGTCTGTCCTAAAGGGTCGCTGTGAGTCGGAATCGACTTGAGGGCACCTAACAACAACAACCCTGAAGATTTATCTTCTAGATTAAACATTATAGTTGAAATATTATTAAATACCGTTTAATCACATGACAGTTCACTTAAAAGCAGTAACTAAATAATCAGCTCTAATATTTCTTTGAATCTGATCCTTAGTTTCTACATGAGGTGGTGGGCTATTCAGCTTAAAGGCAGGGGGAGGCAGTATATTGATTAAGAGCGTATTTTGCAGAAGCAGAAGCTTTGTATTGAGTCACTCACTCTTTTTGTGACCTTGGGCGAAGTATTTAACTCCTTTGAGTGGGAGTTTCCTCATATGTAAAGTTAGGATAATAATAGTACCTGTTTCATAGGGTTGTTGTGAGGATTAAAAGTGGTAATGCATTTGAAATTCTTGGCGTAATGCCTGAAACACACTAAGCACTTAGATTTTATTTTTATTTTGAACCAAGGGTATACTAGAGCTTCATAGTAGATTTGAAGAGAAAAAGAGATACATACATAGGAATGGTGAATAAGGCATCTAAAAAAGAGGTGGTAAACATAACACAATTATAATAAAGAAAACAATTATAGGTTTTTCCAGACCCAAAAAAAAATAAAATTGTGCGTGGAGGAAAGGAGTGGGGGAGATCCTTTTAAGCTGTAGTGGAATGCCAAGAAGGGTAAATCAAGAATTTGAAGACTTGCAGAAGAGAAATCTAGCTTCTCTCATTTTTTTCAATTTTAACACTTTTGTGAAAGATAATTTTAGACTTACAGAAAAGTTGCAAAAATAGTACAAGAAAGTTCCTGTATACCCTTCACTTAGCTTCCCTATATGTTAACATCTTACATAACCATGGAACATTTATCAAACATAAAAAATTAACCTAGATATAATACAGTTAACTGAAGTACAGAACTTATTTGGATTTCCTTGGTTTTCCTACTGATATCCCTTTTCTATTCCAGGATCCAGTCCAGGATCTACATTGTGTTTAGTTGTTGTATCTTCTTAGTTATTGTTTATCTGTGATAGTTCCCATCTTTCCTTGTCTTTCATGCATGATCTCGACAGTTTTGAAGAGTGCTGGTCACTTACTTTGTAGAATATCTCTCAATTTGGGTTTGTTTACTATTTTGTCATGATACGATTGAAGTCATGCATTATTGGGAAGGGTAGAACAGAGGTCATATGCCATTCTTAGGGCATCATATCAGGGGCTACATGATATCAATATATATTACTAGTGATGTTAACCTTGATCACTTGGCTAAGATGTCAGCATGATTTTCTGCTATAAACTTACTACTTGTCCCTTTGTAATTACTAAATACTGTGGCAGAGATACTTTGAGAATATATAAATATCCTATTTCTGATTAAATTTTCACCCACTAATTTTAGTATCCCATCTGTGGACAATTCTTTCCCCTATTTTACAGATGAGTATATAAAATTACCTCTTTCATCCTTGTCAAATGAAGAGGTTTGCAATTTGGAAACAGGTTAACTTGCTCAAGATTGCCCAGCTACCACCTGGCAGTTCCTGAATTTGAATCCTGGCAGTCTGACCCCAGATTATATCAGTCTCCAGACCCCTTTGATTGACATTAAGACTGCTTCCATTCTTTTGCTACTGCAACACTGCTTATACAAAATCCTTGTATGTACATCTTTGTGCTCTTGTGCAAGGTTACTTGTAGAATAAGTTCTTAAAAATAGAATTGGTTAAAGGATATGCATTTAAAATTTGAAAGACATTGTTAAACTTCCTATTTTCACTTTCACCAACAGTATATAAAGCTTTTTTTCTTTCACCCTTGTTAACCCTATCACCAATCTTTCTTTTTTTTTTTTTCATTTTTATTAATAGGTAGAAAGCAGAGCGCTCAGTATAAGGGACTGCATCACATATCCATCACCCAACTTTATTAGTTATTAACATTTTGCCATTTTTATTTCAACCCTCTCTCCTTACTTTTTAAAAAGAAAGTGTAGTATTTAAAAATGAAATCCTTGATATCATATGATTTTATTCCTACATATTTCAGTATATATCTCTAGCAGATAAGGACTTTTAAAGAACAATTCTTTTATTTATGGTAAAAATATATGTAACAAAACATTTGCCAATCCGACATTTTTTACATGTACAATTCAGTGACATTGATTATGTTCATCATGTTATGCAACTATCACCACTATCAATTTCCAGATTATCCCATCATCTAAACATAAATCAGCCTCCTAAGCAATGACTCCCTCTTTCCCTCCTCCACCTCACCCTTGGGAACCACGGATAAACTCTGAGAACTTTTTTTTTTATGTAACCACAATACTATTATCATACTTAACACAATTACTTATAATCTTTTTTAATATTTTGTTGTGTTTTTGGTGAAAGTTTTCACAGGAAATTAGATTTTCATTTAACAATTTCTATGCATATTGTTCAGTGGCACTGGTTACATACTTCACAATGTATCAGCATTCTCATTATTTCCATTTTTGGTTAGTCATAGTTTTTTAGTATCATGTCATACCAAGTCTGTGTTCAACTTTACCTGATTACCTCAAATATTTATGTTTATAGTTAGTTTATTCTTATTAGGTCTCCTAGAAAGGTCCATGTGTTACATTTGGTTGATGTGACTCTTAAGTCTCTTAACTATAACAGCGTTACTCCACTGTTTTTGTTTGTTTAAATTCACACCAAATAACCTGTTGAACCAACTGGCATTTGTCCTGAAGGAATTCCTACATTTTGGATTTGGCATATTGCATCCTTGTGGTATCATTTAACGTGTTCTTCAACCCTGAGTGTTTCCTATAGACTGATAGTTAGAGCTGGAGACTTCTTAATTAGATTCAGGTTTAGTTTTTCTGCCAGGAATATTTATAGCTGGTACCCGTACTTTCTATTGTATTACAACAAGAGTCACTTGATGCCTTCTTTTCTTTCTTTTTGTGACATTAAGATTGATCAGTGGATTCAGGTGACATCAGCCTGATCAGCCCATTATGAAGTTCCCTGTCAGTCCTTCACTTAAGGGTTTTAGCAGTTGTTGATACATTTTCCTTGCAAAACAGTGATTTTCTAATTCTATATTGCTTCTGCACTTGTTAGCTGGAGTTCTTCCAAAAAGAAGAATTTTTTCTCATCAACTATTTGATAGCACTGAAATCAGTTTGAACCAGAAAAGTGGATAGATGTTTGATTATTTTGTTTTTCAAGTTTCAGAATGAGTTAGTGCTCTAGCAACCTCCACATGTGACCAGTGAGTTTGAGTCTGTTGGTTTTGTTTTGAGTATTTTTATGAACTCAAGGATTTTTATGTGTTTGATGTGTTTCAGTGTATCGCAGCCATCTTTTTTTTTTTTTTTTTAATACATACTTTTTTCTTTGGCCAGTGGACACTCTTAGCTCCTGTGGTGTCTTGTTTTTTGAATGAGTAGCCAAGTCTTTTTAAAAAACTCTTAGATACCTTCAACAGATTAGGGAAAGGGAGTTTGCCAGAGGTCATCACACTTTGTGATCAAGTACTTGTGGGTTAGAAAAGGCCTTTCCAGCAGAGATAGGTTTTACTATTTGTAGAGTCTCAAGGAGTTTTACAAGTTTAAATCGTGTATTTGTGGAATCCAGTGACTCAGATTAAACATCTTAAAAGTAATGGATCACAATGGAGCCAGTCAATAAGGGAGGTGGAGCATCCAAAAATATATGGAGTTTTTAGAGCTAGAAATGTGAGTAGATTTTGAGAATACAAGAAGTTGAACTTTTAAAAGAGAAAATTGACTGTGTAAATTTGGCTATCACTTACGCCAGAATTAAAAATGTATATATATTTTAATCAGGCACAGATGATTAGACAGCGAAAAGTCTTCCTCCTACCTGTCCCTGCTGGGTCTAACCACCCATTTCCTCTCTCAGAGGTAACAAGTGTTACCAATTCCTTGAGAATCACACCTGAGATAGTCTATGTACATTTAAGCATTTACCTAAATGGTATCATAATTTGCACTCCTTTCTACTGCATATGCAATGCTGCAGTGAACAACTTTGAATACGAGTCAGTTTATACATTGTGTCGCTATATCTGTAAGATAAATTACTATACATAAATTTTTTGAGCTAAAATGTATGTGCATGTGTAATTTTGCCAAATTGCCCTTTGTAAGGGTTGTACCAGTTCATGCTTGCACCAGCAGTGCATGTGAGCACGCCGTATTTTAATCTTCTAACATTTAGATGGACTTTAGTCAATTTGTGCACCCCTTGAAGTTGTCTGAAAATTTGTGTTTGTGTGCTTGTGTATTTTTTGGAAAAGGGGCTGAAGCAGTTTTCAAATTTTCTGTCTCTGTGACAAAAAGGTAAAATAAAGTTAAGAACCATTGACCTACACACAAAGCACTGAGAAATGCCCTGACTTAACGAGCATGTACATACCAATTGGATGAGTCGCTGACCTTGCTGGTGAAGCATTTCACGAGTAACCTTTGTAAAAATGAGTCTCCTTACTCCACGTGCTGTACCTCTTTTATATTAAAATCCTGTTAACCTTGTTGTAACCTTTTGTTGCGTAAATACTCTTGGAATGAGGTATGGAATGAATGATTCAAAGATTATAAGAAGAAGCTAGAACATCTTAGGATAGGAAAATGGGGAAATGAAGCAATTTAGTAAAATTATAGGATGCAGTCTATTTCAGAAATGTCTCGATCCCACAAGTGGTAGCTTATGTGCTGTTGCCATAACTCGTTGAGAGCTGGTACCATCGCTCAGATCTTATACAAGTTTGTCCCAGTAAGTTACTAGACACCATTTTCCCAAGGCTTTCTGGTCTGGAGTTTTTGAGCATCAGCTTTACTTACATAGTGATTGGAATTAATGCTGCAGTGTACTGGGAAGTTAAGGGAAATGGCAACTTCTAGTGTGGGATGAGACTCTTTACTTTCCTTCAGCAGAAGGCTATGTGAGAGCCAGGCAGCCCTGAACTGCTTTTTGATGTGCCTGTAAATAAAATTCCTTATATTAAGTCACTTTCAGGCATAGTAACAATGAGCCTTACTATAGAAGAGGACTTTTTTTTTTTTTTTTTTTTTTTTGGCAAAGAAAAAAACTTTTTCTCTGACTTAAGTTCTTAGAGTTTGAAGAGCCCCACAAGAGATGGAAGAGTAAGAACTGGGGAAGAAAGTTTTAAAAAGGTGCTTCAGACTTTTCTTGTTGCCTTAGCAGAAACCCATGTTTACATGTAGAGTACAGCTTGTTAACGCATCTGGGGGTGGCACAAAGTTAAGTGCTCGACTACTAGTCGAAAAGTTGGCAGTTCAAACCCACCCAGAGGTGCCTGGGAAGACAGGCCTGGCAGTCTGCTTCCAAAAGGTCACAGCTTTGAAAATCACCTGGAGCAGTTCTACTCTGCACACATGGGGTCACCATGGGTCAAAATTGACTCTAAGGCAACTAACAACAATAGCAGTGCTTGTTAAGGAATTTTAAGGGCAAAACTTAGGCTTAGACCCTATGTTATTTGAGAAAAAGATTCATAAGTAGAATCAGCACTGGACTCTACAAATTGTTAGGGGTGAGAGGAAGACTGTACAGTTTCCACAGGCATTACTCCCTCAGCCACCATCCCCTGAAGCTTTTTCCCACAAATAAAGCAGTACATCCTACCAAAGCTCATATGAAAGTCCTCAAACAAACCCAAACTCCTTATAAAACATATCTGATATATCAGATTTTCCATATAAGTAAAAACCTGTTACTGTATGTCTGAATATTTGCTAAGTCATTCACAGGACTGAAGAAATGAAATTAATGGGCTAGAATTTTGATCTGCTTCTGAGATATTCTTTGCAAAAAATAAAAATCATGTACCACTCCCCACCTTTTTTTTCTTCTCAAAATTGATGGTTTTACTGTTGTGCAAGCCTTCCTTAATAGGATATAATTACGTATTAGCGATTTTAGCATTTTGTAGTTTATGTAACTAAACCTTTCTCTTCCAGCTTCTTACCGCACTGTGTTTGTGGTTTTGCAGGGTTGCCTGATTCTGAGTGATGAACTGAACCATGCGTCACTCGTTCTAGGAGCAAGACTGTCAGGGGCAACCATTCGAATCTTCAAACATAACAGTGAGTTTTGTTGTAGAGTTCACTGCCAGCCTTAGCATTAATATTCTTTGGTCAGTGGAGGTGGTAACATTAATTATGTTAATAATAGAAAATACAAATGAAGCTCAAGTAGCAACATTTAAAATGTCCTTCAGGTCCAGTTTTTTGAGTTATTCTCTTCCTCATTAGAATAAAAGTAGAGGCTGAAGGAAGCCTTTTAGTATAAAATATAATGTATTCCTTTACTTGACCTTTCAATTGTTTCCTCCCTTTTCCTTGTTTCCAAGTAGTTGTTCAATATCCATTTCCTAGATAAAACTGTGATGTGTCTTGCCATAACACTAGGAGTATGGAGATGAATAAAGCAAGGTCTCTGATTGCAAGGGTTTTTGACGGGCTGGTGAAGAGACTTATAGATAAACCACTAGTTACAGTACAAGGGATAGATACTGAAATATAGATATGAACAGATGTCATAAAAGCACAGAGCAAGGTGGTACTAAGCCAAATCTTTTTCTTACTAAGTGGAAATATCTTTGTGCATTATTAATCATTTGCAATCAAAATCCATAACTTTCATAGTAAAAACATTTGCGCGTCAGGAGAAAGGATTACCAAATGATATGTTTAATATCATCTTTTTGCCAAAATGCATATGTGTATAGACAGAAGTCTAGAAGAATGTACACCATAATATTAGGTCTGTACCTCTGGGTGTAAAGATTACGGATGGTAATTACCTTCTTTTTTTCTTTGTCTCATCTAAAGTGTTTTATGATAAGAATGGTATATACAGTATTTTATGTCAACATTGTTTTGTAACCTGCTATTTTCTTTTTACAATAAATGGGAACGCCATTTCTCAGAACATCCTTTATGCCCATGTTTGCTTTTTAGGAGGTAGATGTATTTGCAATGGTTTATTCACACTCTCTTGCTCGGTCTTCTTTATGCGTTTATTTCTGAATGACTCACTAGGGTTAGAGATGAAGCTACCTGAATGGCAAGGTTATTTAACATGAAACATTAGTCATTTCATAGCATGCTAACCAACTGAATCCACAGTGCCACCCTCATTTAGTTGAGGTTTTATGGTTTCGAGCATTTGTACATTTTTAATTTTAATTCAAACTGGCAGCAACTCACCCATCTTGCCCTAACTTTTTCTATCCATCTCAAAGTATTTTAATGCCCTTTGCTATCTGAGACACACTTCCTGATTAAGCAATGTATATCTGCATTACTGGAATGAAGTTAGGAAAGAGGAAGATAGTTTGTGTTGAAATTCATTTTTGTGTGCTATAGATATGCAGAGCCTAGAGAAGCTTTTGAAAGATGCCATTGTTTATGGTCAACCTCGGACGCGAAGGCCCTGGAAGAAAATTCTAATCCTTGTGGAAGGAATATATAGGTAATCCTGTTTTATTTTCTTATCTTTGTGACTTGACTCCATGAAGTCATAGAATTTTTAAGTTGAAGGGAACTCTCGTGTAGACCCCCTCTGGAAACTAAGGAGACAGTGTTTATGACTTGTGAAAAGTACCTGCAAGCAGAGCCAGCACTAGAACAGAAGTCTTTTTGTCTGGCTCTTCTTTATTGTTTCCATTCTACTACACTGTCTCCAATCCCCCCCTCCCCCTTTCTATTTGGGTCCTTTATTTTTCTACTGTTTATAGAGGAAATTTTTATACAGGGGGAAGAATTAGAATAAATTTTCTAATATGTCAAAACAAATTACACACCATTTAATTATAAGGGATATTTTATTTTGGATAACTATTTGCTGCCCTTACATTTATTGCCCTACCTCCTAACACTTTCTGTTCTTTTGTGTAATTTCACTTGCATACGCCATGTGATGCAGTCTAATGTTGTCCATTATTATAAGCTTTAGAAGAATCTGCTATAACCTTTATCCTTCTCTGGTGAGCTAAGATCGTCGTGTTCTGGTGCTTGTTTTAAAAGATCCAGTCTCTTTCTTCCTAGACATCTGTCTAGCTGTGGCATCATCTAACTTTGCCAGTTTAAAACCCCAGGTAGGGTTGTCAGACCATTTAAAAGGCAATAAACTTAAAAAAATTAAAAAATTTGAGAGTTAAAATGTCTCCATATATTTTTATTTATCCTGTTTTGCCAGCATGGAGGGATCCATTGTTCGCCTTCCTGAAGTGATTGCCCTTAAGAAGAAATACAAAGCATACTTGTATCTAGATGAAGCTCACAGCATTGGGGCCCTGGGCCCTACAGGTCGAGGTG
Source organism: Trichechus manatus latirostris (assembly GCF_000243295.1). Lineage (NCBI taxonomy): Eukaryota > Metazoa > Chordata > Mammalia > Sirenia > Trichechidae > Trichechus > Trichechus manatus. The sequence goes on along the minus strand of NW_004443946.1, from coordinate 30,442,338 downwards.
TGGTAGACTACTTTGGCCTGAATCCTGAAGATGTGGACGTTTTGATGGGAACCTTCACAAAGAGTTTTGGTGCCTCTGGAGGATACATCGGGGGCAAGAAGGTAAATGGGCCATGAGACTCAATAAATAAAGATAACTGGCTACTAGACTTGTTAAGTCAGGTTTAACAGATAGGGTCCTGAACTGAGATGCTGAAATCCTGAGTTAGTTTGTGGTTTAGGCTCATAGTACCAGCAGGCTTCATACTTCAGCTGCCTGGTGAGTGACTCTGATGTCTCCTCACTGAACTAAATGCTGGTTCTGTCCATTGTTTCTTGTTATTTTAGCTTCTTTCTAAACTGGTCTGAGATATAGAATACGCTGTTGTATGAAAGAACACACAGTGGTGCTTCCTGTTTGTATAGTCTTCTGTTGGGTGTGAGTTGTGCTCACAATGTCAAAAGTAGTGAGGTAGTCATGCGAGCCGATGGGAATAGAAGACTAGTTTCCTTGCCCTTGGATGTAAATGTATATTGGGTGAACATAGAAACAGGAAGAAGAAAGATTAATTTGCTAGCTCTGAGATACTACAAGGCATTGTACATTTCAATTTTAAAATTATGTAAGTGAACTCTAAGGCATTTGGCAGTCTGTGTGATGTGGTGGAAATAGTTGAACCATGAACCATGCAGATAATGCTAAGGTTTCAGTATTTCTTTGCTTACTTTGTGAGACTTTTGGGCAAGGCATTTAACCTTTCATTTTTCTTATCAGTAAAATGGAAATAAATATGTCATATATAGTAAGAGTGGGAACTGACTTGACAGCACTTAACAACAACAAGAGTTTAAAAATATATGCCCATGCTACAACATGGATAAACCTTGAAAACATTATGCTAAGTGAAAGAAGACAGTCGCAAAGAATACATTATTGTATGATCTTGTCTATATGAAATGTCCAGAATAGGCAAATCCATAGAGACAGAAAGTAGATTAATGATTGTCAGGGGCTTGAGGGTATGGGAAAAATGGAGAATGACTGCTGATGGGTACAGGGTTTCTTTTTAGGGTGATGAAAATGTCCTAAAGTTAGATAGTAATGAAAGTCGCACAACTCTGTGAATATACTAAAAACCACTAACTGTACACTTTAGCAAGGTGAATTCTGTGCTTTGTGAATTATATCTTAATAAAGCTGTTATTAAAAAAACTGCAACATTAGAAAAAATGTACATCAAATATTTATACATGGCACATAGTAGGTGCTCATGTTGTTGTTAGGTGCTGTCAAGTTGGTTCTGGCTCATAGTGACCCTATGTACAACAGAACTAAACACTGCCCAATCCTGTGCCATCTTCACAATATTTGCTATGTTCGAGCCCATTGTTGCAACTACTGTGTCAGTCCATCTCATTGAGGGGCTTCCTCTTTTTTGCTGACCCTCTACCTTACCAAGCATGATGTCCTTTTCCAGGAACTGGTCCCTCCTGATAACATGTCCAAAGTACATGAGACAAAGACTCACCATTCTTGCTTCCAAGGAGCACTTTGGCTGTACTTCCAAGACAGACTTATTTGTTGTTCCGACAGTCCATGGCATATTCAATATTCTTTGTCAGCACCTTAATTCAAAGACATCAGTTCTTCTTTGGTCTTCCTTATTCATTGTCCAGCTTTCTTATGAATATGGGGTGATTGAAAATATCGTGGCTTGGGTCAGGCTCACCTTAGTCCTCATCTTTGCTTTTCAACACTGTAAAGACATCTTTTGCAGCAGATTAATATGTCAATTGATTTCTTGACTGTTGCTTCCATGGGTGTTGATTGTGGATCCAGGTAAAATGAAATCCTTGACAACTTCAATCTTTTCTCCATTTATCATGATGTTGCTTATTGGTCCAGTTGTGAGGATTTTTGTTTTCTTTATGTAAAGGTATAATCCATACTGAAGGCTGTAGTCTTTGATCTTCATTAGTAAGTGCTTCAAGTCCTCTCAGCTTTCAGCAAGCAAGGTTGTGTCATCTGCATAATGCAAGTTGTTAATGAGTCTTCCACCACTTCTGACGCCACTGTCTTCTTCATGTAGTCTGGCTTTTCGGATTACTTGCTCAGCATACAGGTTGAATAAGTATGGTGAAAGAATACAACCCTGAGGCACAATTTTCCTGATTTTAAACCACGCAGTATCCCCTTGCTCTGTTTTGAGCAACTGCCTCTTGGTCTATGTACTGGTTCCATGAGCACAATTAAATGTTCTGGAATTCCCATTCTTCGCAGTGTTATCCGTAATTTGTTATTATTCATACAGTCAAATGCCTTTACATAGTCAATAAAACACAGGTAAACATCTTTCTGGTATTCTCTGCTTTCAGCCAAGATCCATCTGACATCAACAATGATAGCCCTTGTTTCACATCCTTTTCTGAATCTTGCCTGAATTTCTGGCAGTTCCCTATTGATGTATTACTGTTACTATTTTTGAATTATCTTCGGCAAAACTTTACTTGCTGTGATATTAATGATATTGTTCAATAATTTCCACATTCTGTTGGATCACCTTTCTTTGGTGTGCTCATAAATGTTATCAGTTCCTCTTTAAATCTTGCCATTGGGAGTGTTAAAGAATGGTCCTTCCCTTTCTAATTGATCGCCTTTTAGAGAAAACCCATTATTAATGAGTCTTAACCAGGTTTGTTAGGTTTTTATCTGCAGTTTTACCTTTTTGTTAATGGAACCTGGCTCACTTTGTTTTTGTTTCTCCTTTAAAAGAAAAGATTTTTATTTTTTTGGATGGTGGTAGAAATCATTTTTATTTCTGTCAAATCCTCCGGACTGCAGGCTCTTAGCCCAAGACTGTTTTTTTTGAAACATTTTATTGTGGTTTGATTGAAAGCTTAAGAGCAAATTAGTTTCCCATTCAACAAGTTATACACATTTTGTTTCATGCTATTAGTTGCAATCCCCTCAATTTGACAACACTCTACCCACTTCCTCCCTTAGTGCCCCGTTTCCATTTGCCCATCTTTCCTGCCCTTTCCTGCCTTTTGAATTTTGTTTTTGGGTAAATGCTGCCCTTTTGGTCTCATATGGTTGATCGTTCTGAGAAGCACATTCCTCATGGGTGTTATTGTTTATTTTATAGGCCCGTCTGTTTGTCTGTAAAGTGATCTCTGGGAGTGGTTTCAGTTTCAAGTTTGAAGGATGTCTAAGGGCCATAGTCTCAGGGGTTCCACCAGTCTTTATCAGACTAGTAAGTCTGGTCTTTTTTATGAATTTGAATTTTGTTCTACATTTTTCTCCCACTCTGCCCAGGACCTTCTTTTGTGATCCTGATCAGAGTGGTTCATAGTATCTGAGTACCATCTAGTTCTTCTGGTCTCAGCTAGTGTCAGCTGTGGTTCATGTGCTCCATTATTCCTTTGGATTAATTGTTTCCTTGAGTCTTTGATTTTCTTGCTTTTCTTTGTTCCAGACAGGAAGAGACCAATAATTGTATCTTAGAAGGCCACTCGAAAGCTTTTAAGACCCCAGTCACTCCTCACCAAAGTAGGATGTAGAACATTGTCTTTATGGACTGTGTTATGCCAATTGACCTAGATGTCCCCTGAGACTGTGGTCCTAAACCCTCAAGCCCAGTGACTCAGTCCCTCAGGGTGTTTGGTTTTGGCTAAGAAGTTTTCATAACTTTGTCCCCTGTGTGTTCTACTATATACATGGATATATTTGCAGCACACACAGATACATATGTAAAAGTATCCTTTGCTACATCTGTATATGCTCGTGGGTGTACTCCCATACCCATCCCACACCTGTTCAGCTTACATATCTACCTTTCTATCCACTCGTAAATTATTGTTTGTTATTACTGTTATTGCAGGCCTGTGTATGTTACAGTATTTACCATTGTTGCTTTTTACTCTGGCGTACCTCCCAGTGTCTTCCTCTGCCTTGGTCATGTTGTGCTGACATCTGCCTTGTTGTGTATTGCCTTTCCCTTCACCCAAGGTCTACTATCTGGTTAATGACTTTCCCTTCTTCTCCCTCCCGTCCCTGGTAACCATCAAAGAATGTTTCTTTCTGTGTGTAAACCTTTTCTTGACTTTTTATAATAGTGGTCTCATACAATATTTGTCCCTTTGTGATTGACTTATTTCACTCAGCATAATGTCCTCTAGGTTCATCCGTGTTGTGAGATGTTTTGCGGATTCATTCTTATTCTTTAATGTTGCATAGTATTCCATTGTGTGTATGTACCATAGTTTGTTTATCCATTCATCTGTTGGTGGGCACTTAGGTTGTTTCCATCTTTTTGCTATGTGAATAATGCTGTAATGCATATGGGTGCGCATATATCTATTTGTGTTCCGGCTCTTATTTCTCTAGGATATATACCTAGTCGTGGGATTGTTGTATCATATAGTATCTCTATTTCTGTCTTTTTAAGGTCACGCCATACCATTTTCCATTTTCCATTACCACCATCAGGGTATGAGAGTTCCAATCTGCCCACACCCTCGCCGGTATTTGTTTTCTGTTTTTTTGATCAGTGCCAGTATTGCTCGGGTGAGGTGATATCTCGTTGTTGTTTTGATTTGCATCTCTCTAATGGCTAATGAATATCTAACGGCCACTGAATATCTTCTTTGATGAAGTGCCTGTTCGTATCTTTTGCCCATTTTTAAATTGGATTATCTTTTTGTTATTGAGGTGTTGAAGTTTTCTGTACGTTTTAGAGATTAGACCCTTGTCAGATACGTCATTGCCCAATTTTTTTTCCCAGTGTCTTAGTTATCTAGTGCTGCTATAACAGAAATACCAAAGAGGATGGCTTTAACAAAGAGAAATGTATTCTGTCACAGTCTAGGAGGCTAGAAGTCCAAATTCAGGGCACCAACTCCAGAGGAAGGCTTTCTCTTTCTGTCGGCTCTGAGGAAAGGTTCTTGTCATCAATCTTCCCCTGGTCTAGGAGCTTCTCAGCACAGGGACCCTGGGTCCAAAGGACGTGCTCCCATCCTGGTTCTTCATTCTTGGTGGTAGGAAGTCCCCTCTCCTCTCTGCTTGATTCTATCTTTTATATCTCAAAAGAGATTGACTCAAAATACAACCTAATCCTGTAGATTGAGTCTTGCCTCATTAACATAACTGCCTCTAATCTTGCCTCATTAATATCATAGAGGTAGGATTTACAACATACAGGAAAATCACATCAGATCACAAAATGGTGGACAACCACACAATACTGGGAATCATGGCCTAGCCAAGCTGATACACATTTTTGGGGTACATAATTCAATCCATAACACCCAGTCTTTAGGTTCTCTTTTTACTCTTACGGAGAAGTGATGTGCTTAAGTGTTTAATTTTTAGGAGATCCCAGTTGTCTAGTTTATCTTCTGCTGTTTGTGCATTTTTAGTTATGTTTGATAGTCTAATTATGCCATAAATTAGGGCCACCAGCTTTGCCCCTATTTTTTCTTCCACGATCTTTATAGTTTTAGCTTTTACATTTAGGTCTTTGATGCATCTTGAGTTAGTTTTTGTATATAGTGTGAGGTATGGATCCTCTTTCATTTGTATGCAAATGGTATCCAGTTTTGCCAGGACCATTTGTTAAAGAGACTAGCTCTTCCCCATTTAATGGATTTCAGCCCTTGTCAAAGATCAGCTGTCCATCCATAGGTGAGAACCAGACACACTTTGGAGAGCTGATTGCTTTTTGGTAAGATTTGTTGCTGAACCAAAAGATATAAAAACAATAAATACTATGATAGATCATTTAAGTACAATATATTTGTGCTTTGTGTTGTTTCTACAATTTTTAGTATTTTTGAAATGGTAGACTGTTTTATAGTCACATTTTGAGTCTGTGACCTAAAGGTAGCTCTTTATTTACTTCTGATACATACTATAAGCTTCTGTGTGCATATTTTATTTAAAAATTTAGTAAAGTTAAACAATATCAAGGGATAGGGATATACAATTCATTGTTTTGAAATCCTTGTAACTGAACGACAAGGTTTTTCTTGTGTTCTAACAAAAGACCTAGTGAATTTCTGTTTAGTTTCTGCCACATTAACGTCATTTAGTAAATTTCTATGTATCTGGAGAATATTTAATGCCTATAAAACGGATATTAGAGAACCATCTATTGTTTAAGGGTGTAAAGATGGGCGGCATAGGGTGGGATGCAGATGACATTTTCTGTAATGCCTGGAAATAAATTATGACATCAAATGGTACGTTCTCCTAAATTTAGAGGGTTTCTTTAAAACTAGCTTTTCTTCCGTGTTGTGACTTGTTTAAAAAACAAAATAAAGCCTAAGAACTTTGCCATGTTTCTGGCCCAGTTGTTGCTGACTGCATGCTTTGAGCACATTAGTTGACCTTGCAACTCAGGTAAGTGTCCCTATGCCAGTGCTATAGAAGGAAGGAGTCTGCTAGCACCTGGAAGGGCAGCACTGACCCTGCCAGTGAATTCAAGACTTGCCTCTGATTGTCTCCCTAGGAGCTGATAGACTATCTGCGAACACATTCTCATAGTGCAGTGTATGCCACGTCTATGTCACCACCTGTTGTGGAGCAGATCATCACCTCTATGAAGTGCATTATGGGGCTGGATGGCACCAGCCTTGGTAAGTCTTTCTTTTCTTGGAAAATTTCCTAGGCTCAGTAAGTATTTAGCAGCCAAGCGTGCTCTTTCTCTTGAGCCTGTTCTTCAGCTTTTTTCTTAAGATAAGGAGTCAGGTGTGCTAAAGGGCAGAGCTGGCAGGCATGGGAGGCTTTGTTTCTATGGTTAAACACAGCTAGACCTGCTCCTGTTGAAGTTTCTTGTTTATTGATGGTGCAGCTTTAATCTGACTCTCCTACATACCCTCATAACTCAGGTAATACACCTTCAGGATCTTTCTTGAGTTGTACAATTTTATGTGAAGATGTAATCCATTGCCCCCTCCAAGTCAGTTCTGACTCATAGCGACCCTGGAGGACAGAGTAGAATTGCCCCATAGGGTTTCCGAAGCTGTAAATCTTTACAGAAGCAGACTGCTACATCTTTCTCCTGCAGAGCGGCTGGTGGGTTTGAACTGCTGACCTTTCGGTTAGTAGCTGAGTGCTTAAGCACTGTACCGTCAATGGCTACTTCATTGTGTAGTGGTGTCTTACTAACATAATATTTAAGAGCTGCTTTTTCCATGAATTGGAGCCCTGGCAGGCCCAGTGGTTAAAAGCTTGGCTGCTAATCAAAAGGTCAGCAATTTGAATCCACCAGCTGTTCCCTTGGAAACTCTGTGGGGCAGTTCTACTCTGTCCTGTAGGGTCACTATGAGTTGGAATCGACTTGACAGCAGTGGACTTGATTTTTTGTTTTTTTCCCGTGAATTAATGTCCTTGATTTGATGCCTTTTTAACAAGTTTCTAATTATACACAATAGGTAATAAAGGTAGTCCTAAATCCATTTATTTTGTCTTTGATGGGAATTATAGTCCAGAGTAGCTATCTTGACATAGACAATGAACAATAAAAGTATGATGTTTGCTTTCTGGCATCTGACTTTTATCATGGATCACCAGAGGGCAGTGTTGACTACAGAATAGTTACAATAAAGGGGAGCAGTTGGGTTTTTTTTTCTCCCATTTTTTTATTGTGCTTAGGTGAAGGTTTACATTTACAGAGCAAATTAGTTTCCCATTCAATAGTTGATACACAGATTGTTCCATGACATAGGTTGCAATCCCTGTAGTGTGTCAGTACTTTCCCCATTATCACCCTGAGTTCCCCGTTTCCACTTGTGTGGTTTTCCTGCCCCTTCCTGCTTTCTCATCTTTGCTTTTGGGCAGATGTTGCCCTTTGGGTCTCATATAGATGATTGTACTAAGGAGCACTTTCCTCATGGGTGTTATTGTCTATTTTATAGGCCTGTTTATAATTTGGCTGAAAGGTGATCTCTGGGAATGACTTCATTTCCAAGTTAGAATGATGTCTAAGGGCCGTAGTCTTGGAGGTTCCTCCAATCTCTCTTGAACCAGTAAATCTGGTCTTTTTTTTTAATTGTGCATTAGGTGGAAGTTGCAGGGTTTTTTTTATTTTTATTTTTTAAAAAAGCTTTAAAATGTATTTCCATCATGAGTATGGGACATACATTAATTTTACTTGTTGCTTTTTTAATGTTTTAAATTTTAATCTAATATTAGTTTGACTCTTACAATTTCACACTGTAAACTTTGGTGCCCTCCAGTTTACAGTTGTATAATATTTTGTTGTGAGATTCATTTGGCTTGCGTTGAAAAGCATGAAAGTAGTGATACATGTAATTTTGATTGAATTTAAATCTGTTTTCTTAAATCAGAAATTTGCCTTAATATTTTTTCTGATCTGTGGTAGGTCCTTGTTATCTCTAGTGAGAGTTTGTTTGTTGGTTTTTTCAAAGTAGTGACATGATAGCATTTTCAGTTTCATGAATTGATTCCTTGGGGAAGAAAATGTTTCATTAATGTTGTGGATAGGAGCCTTATGGAGGAGCTCCCTGTTAACAACAGCTACAGCTTTATCTCCTCCTTCCAGTACGGTGTTATCGGAAATCATGTGCTTTGATCTTATGTGTGTGTGTGTGTATTTGTCTGTTGGTTTTTGGCTGGCTTTTTTCTAGTTACTTCAAATAGATACGTTAACCATATCAGTTCACAACACAGATTTAGGTGACTAAAAATTGGCTAACAGCTGTCCAAGTTAACTTTGAATAATTTCCTTGCCTGTCCTAGAGGATGGATCTGTGTGACACATTACCTCTGAATAAATGATTTATCTGTAATAAATAATGGAATCAGAGCTCTGCCAGTAGTGAGAAAACGAAATTTGGTAACTAGATACAGGCTTTGGGTTAGCACTAGTTTTCCAGTTACCTATTGCCTCTGTAACCACTCCAAAGCTTAGTGGCGTGCAACAACAACCATCTTATTGTGCTCACAGATTCTGTGGGTCAGGAATTCGGTCAGGGCACAGCAGGGATGGCTTGTCCCTGCTCCACAACATCTCGGCCTTCAGCTTGGAACACTCAAGCAGCTGGGGAAGACTCAGATAGTTGGGGGCTGGCATCATCTGGAAGCTTCTTCCTTCACGTGTCATCTGGGCTGGAATGACTTGGCAGCTGGGCTCAGCTAGCACTGTTGTCCAGAGCACCTTCGAGTGTCCTCTCTATATGGCTGGGGATCCTCACAGCATGGTGACTGTGTATCCAGAGAGGTACTTTCCAGAGAGCAAGTGTTCCAAGAGACCCAGGCAGAAACCTCATGGCCTGTACTGATCTAACCACACTCTTGATTAGAGCAAGTCCCTAAGGCTAGCTCAGGTTGAAGTGGATAGGGAATTAGACTCCACTTTTCAATGAGAGACATGTCAGAGAATTTACAGCCATTTAAAAAACACTGTCATTACCAGCTTTTAAATAATATATTTTAAAACTTACTCCTTAAAACTTTTAATTAACAACTTCTGTTGGCCTACGTTGTTTCTCTACCAAAACAGAAGTTAAAAAATATTGAACCAAAATGAAGAAAGGTAGAGATAAGTACTATTTCTCATGAAGCTTGCTACCTGATCTTCATTAAATCTTGTCTGATTTCTTTTAGATTTGAGTGTGTAAGGTAACGATTATTTTTATGGCATCACTGATTGCATCTTTTTACTGTCTTTGTAGGAAAAAAGGTATGAACCAGAGCAGTGGCCTTTTTCGTATGCCTTAGCATGACCTTTAAAAAGAAGTATCTGCTATTAATTTTCTAAGGATGTTATAATAGAAATGACTTGACTTGAGAGAAACTTCGTGTCTCATATCCAGGACATTGAATTTCATTAATTCCACAAATGTTGAGTATTGCACCATGTATGAATCAGAACCCACAGGCCATTTGAATAGAGAATATACTTGAAGAGTATTGGGGATGCAGAGAAAAGTTGGTTGTACTGTAGCATAGAAAAATTGACATTTTATTAGTCATTCTCCATATATTTGAGTGCCTGCTGTATGCTAGGTGCTGCTCTAGGCACTTGGAATTTATCAAAGAACAAAACACCCCAAAGTTCCTGCCTTATGGAGTTTCTAGTGTGCTAGAAAGTAAGTACTCTGGACAGGATAAAGCGGGATCGGTAGGGGATCAGGAGTGCTGGGGGACCTGTTTTGTAATCTTTAACAGGGTGGTCACGGTAGGCCTCATTGAGAAGGTGAGATTTTAGGAAGGATTTGAAGGATTTTGAAGGAGGTTTTAGCCATGAAAATACCCAGAGGTAGAAGACCCTGAGATAGACGCAACTTTGTATTCCAGGAACAGCATGAAGGCCAGTGTGGCGGAGCGTAATAGTGCAGGGTGACCACTGAGTGAGGGTGAGGTCAGGAAGGTGGTGGTGGTGGGGATTGTGTGGAGGGTGGGTGTCCTGACAGGAGGCAGGCTTATAAGGGTATTGGGTTGACATGGAAACACAGACCTACACACACTAGTTCTCTTGCCCTGTATAGTATAGTGTCAACTTCTAATTCTTGATATGAACAGCTTCTGTGGGCTCTTAATATTGGCCTGTTTCAGATAGGTTAAGAATTTTATTGGCCTTCAGATTTCATGAAAAGGTATAGAAAACAATGTCATGAACATTCATGTACCCACTACTCGTATTTTAAAATGTTTTTGCCTATTTTGCCCTGTTCATCTCCCTTTTATAAAATAAATAAACAGATACATAAAACTCCTTTAGACCTCTCTCTGGTCCTGTTTTTTCCAGGCTTTTCCTACATTCTGAAATTGTCTCCTTCCTTCCGTTTATACTTTTACTATGTATATGTCCATAAATAGTGGACAGTATAAGTATCTTAAACACTGTGTGAAGGTTCACTATTTGCAAAATAACTTGCAAAAATATTTATGAGAATTAACTAAATCAAAATCCACTATAATAATACATCTTCTTGTGCACACTACCAAAAACATTTTCAGTTGTACATGAGTCTGGGGAAGAGGATGTAGCCTGTACTTCAGTCATATTTCAGCTCTTCTCATGGTAGGACCATGTCTCCTGTCCATTGTAGTTGTTTAAATGCATTGTGCAATATCTCAGTCACCTTCCTCACATTACTAATGAAAATGGTCTGTGACATCGTGGAGAAGCCTGCAAAGGAAGTGTGTGAACCTAAGAGTTACGAAAAAGTCCCTACGTTAGAAGAAAGTGTAAAAGTGCTAAAGCTTATTGAGAAAGATGTACACATAAATGGGAAATACAATGTGTCTGATACTATACAGTATCATTAAGTACTATACACAGGTGTACCTAAATTTTTTGCTAAGACTTAAATAGATAATTAGTGTTTTAGATGCTTTATACTTTGCAGAAATTCTTGGTAGGTTGTTATGTAGGTATTTAAGAGTGTTTGAGTAGTTTGGGGGCAAATTATAGTTTTTGAAAGAGCCAAGAACACGTTCTGTTTTTTCCTGTTTTTAATAGTCTAATATAGGCCCTCTAACTAAAAATTCACCCTCTGACACACTTGTAGAAATAGATTGGATTCCAATAATCAGGGCTGTCTGTACTGTTCTGTGTTTTAAAATGTCATACTGTATGAACCTTTCTGCAACCTGCTTTCTCATTGCCACTGTTTTATAGTATTCCATATTATAAACTTACCCCAACTTTTTGATTCATTACCCTATTGATGGACATTTAGATTGTTAGCTATTTTTAGTTGTTACAGAACACTGCAATAGTGATCTTTGTACATGTCTCTCTAGGGTTTTTACCTTGTAATGACAATGGTGGGCATCTTTAGATGTTACTGAATTCTTTCCTAAGTGCTTATATCAATTAACTTTCCTATTAACTCATTGCCGTTGAGTCAATTCTGACTCATAGCGGCCCTATAGGATACAGTAGAACTTCCCCATAGGGTTAGTCTCCCATTATTAATATAAAAGTTAGAGTTTTCCCATTTCTTTGCCTAAGGATATTAAAAGATACTGTCAGTTCTTTTAATCTCTGCCAACATGATAGGTGTGAAACATTATATCTCATTGTAGTTTTTATTTGCACTTCCCTGATTATTAGGTTGACCATCTGTTCATATGGGTTTTTTGGTTTGTTGATTCATATTTTTTGACTACCCAGATTTCTTCCTGTCAACTGCTCATTATATTCTATGCCCATTATTTTATGAGTTCGTCTTTTTTTATTTGTAGTTCTTTGTATATTCTGGAGCCCTGGTGGCACAGTGGTTAAGAGCTCGGCCACTAACCAAAAGGTCAGCAGTTTGAATCTACCAGCCGCTCCTTGGAAACCTTATGGGGCAGTTCTACTCTGTCCTGTAGGGTTGCTATGAGTCGGAATTGACTCGACAGCAATAGGTTTGGTTTTATATATTCTGGATAGTAATTCTTTGTCAATATTTTCTCTCAGTTTTTGGCTTTTCTTTTAATCTTATTTTAATATAGTAGAATTTATATTAAGCAAATTTTCTCATCTTGATGTTAAATATATCTTACAAAAATGTTTCTTGGCTTTTTCTGTTCATTTATTGTACATCTTTTTCATGGTTATATTTGTGTGTGTGTGTGTATGTGGTTTACTTGTGGGGCATTACTGTTTTAGATTTCATCTTGGATTATCTAGGCTTCCTAGATCCATAGATTAAAAAGCTTTAGACTTTTGTAAATGGAAGAACTCCTTCACTACTATGTGGTAAAGATGGCATTTATAATTTCTGTTTAGCATAGAGAGGAAAAGGTCACAAATAATGTGAGTGCCTACTCCTAGATTTTATGGTGGTCTATGGGAATATTAGAAATGAAAAACTGGTTCTCTTTTTCGTAGTTTTCTTTTCATCTCCTTACATGTTAATTTTCTGATTGCTATTACTAGATATACAAATATTATTTGCATAAATCCATGTTGACATAATATTTACTGCTTTTTGCAAGGTATAATAATTTTGTTCAACTGCACATTTATTACAATTTCTCAGGTCTTTTGTAAACAGTTTTTTCACCATAAACAGTCCTTCCCCTGGGGCCACTCCAGAAGTTCTCTTGCCAAACAGGATGCTAAACTGTAAGCTGACAGAATTCCTTTGCAGATGGAACTAAAGACAGTGAAGAGTCACCAGGAAATTTCACTGTCTTTTCTTTTCCCTAAAGTATCAGTTTCAGATCATTCAAAGAATTAGAAGACTAGAGGCTTTAAATAAGCTTCAGTTAGCATGGCAATTTTTTTGTTGTGTTCTTTATACTTGAACTACCACATATGTGTTCTAATCTCATTACCACATACATTCTACTCCATTTGGGACTCAGGTTCACTTTTCTGAAGATAGTGTGTTTGAAAGAAGTATTTTTTAAGATCATGAATTTATGTATCTCTTCTGTAAGCTACTCTATTATTGGAGCTTTTAGCATTTTTAATATGTGGTTGTAAATTTGAAGCTTCTATTCAAAATTTCAGTTTTGAGAGTGATTTAGGAACTTAAAGAATTTATATATTATCTCTGCTAAATTATTTCTTGCTTTCTTCTTCTTGGCCCAATACGGACCCTTGTTGACTTGTAGTGTAGCTCTCTTGTTGAAGCATGAAGATCATCTTTGATGTGTCCTTTATTTTTTAAATGTACATATGGTTTCATTTTTTTGAAACCATCTGAAACTTCTAGAAGAAAATGGAAAATGTAGGGGAAAATTTGTACATTCTAATCTTCCTGATGTTCTTGCTTTTTCCTACTGGCTTAAGAGGCTGAGGGCAGGGGAGAAGAACTAAAAATTGTGGAAAAAAATCACAATAATTTTAAATATTTGTTCCTAGATCTTATGAATTAGGTCTAGAGTCATTATGTCAGAGTTAGTATTTCTGAGTGTAATATTTTGTCATCTTTTTTTTATTCTGAAATAATCACAAATTTACAGAGAAGTTAGAAGTACAGCACAAAGAACTTCTTTTTCCTGAACCGTTTGAAAGTAGGTTGCTGATCTGAAACCCCTCATCTCAAATACTTTAGTGTATTTCCTACAAGCAAAGACATTTTCCTACCCAATCACAATCTGACACTGATACATTAATTAATTGATGTGAAAACAATATTAATTAATAAAATAACTAATCTTGACCTAATCTTCAGACCCAATTTAAGCTTTGCTTGTGTCTCAGCAATGATTTTTATAGCAGAAGGATCTCGTTCAGAATCATGTGTTGCATTTTGTTGTCACATCTTTTGTCATCTTCTTCAGTCACAGTTCCTCCATCTTTCCTCGGCTTTCATGATGCTGATGCTTTTAAAGATTACAGGCCAGTTATCTCATAGAATATTTCTCAATTTGGATTTGCCTGATGTTTCCTCATGATTAGGATTCAGGTTATGTATTCCTAATAGGATCATCACAGAAGTGATGCTGCAGTTTTTCTCATTGCATCCTCTCTTTGTTATCTCAGTTAAATCCATTACTGTCTTCAAAGTTATTTAGGCCTAAAGTCTTAGTCAACTTTCCCCAGCTTCAGGCACTTGTCAGAATTTGTTGATTGTGCCTCTCTCCCTTTTACTTGTTCCCCCTGCCGCATTGCTGTTTCAGGCTCTGATCACCTATTGCTTAAACTATTGCATCAACCCCTAACTGCCTTCTTCTTGCTCTTTTTATACACTACCACTTGTTAATCTTCCAAATATACAGCTTGTTTGTCACCTTCTGCTTAAAGATAAGCCAGTTTTGTCAAGTGGATTCCAACTCATGGTGACCCCATGTGTGCCTGTAACCTAGTACTACCATCAGATCCTCTAACTTCAAGAGGAGGGATGAGGATCAAGATCAGCACAAAGCTATTTCCTGTGAGGTGCAGGTCAGACCATACCTTCACTATCCAACCTTTTTACCAATTCTGATACCAGCTGTCTTCCCCACAGCACTGGCTGCTTCTCTGCTGGGTTTGATAATCCGTTGCCATGGCCACATAGAACTCACAGACCATATTCACGACTATGGGGTTTATTAGGGAAGTAACAGGAACAACTCAGGAGACAGGATACAGTTCTTTAGTCAGGAGAGTTTCTAACCAAGACAGCTCTCAGCTTTTTCTCAGCTGTGCCCGCAGGCAGGCCTTGCTCTTGGTCCTGCCCGCTGCCAGGCCTCACTCTTGGCCTGGTTTCCACTGCTGGGCCTCGCTCTCAGCCTGGCCTCCACTGCTGGGCCTCACTCTCAGCCTGTCCTTTGCCCTGCTCAGGCAAGTGTTACTTTAGCTCCACTGAAAGTACACAGAGGCACTCCATTCAGTCAGTAAGCCTACTGCCTGAAGGCACGCAGTTCTCTCTTGCTCCATGGGTCGACAAGCCTAGCTCCACCAACAAGTGCCTGGAGGCACACCACTCCACCAGCAAGCCTCCCGCCTGAAAGCGCCCAGCTCTCTTGCTCCATTGGCCGGGAAGCCCACCACAGCCATCTCACACTGGTCTCCTGGTTCCTGCCACTTGTACTGCTGTGCAGTCTATCGCTGTCTCATGCCATCTCCTACTGTCTCCAATGTTACAGCTCTCTCTCTCTCCTGGATCTAGATGGTTCTCAGCACAGGGACCCCAGGTCCAAAGGACACACTCCACTCCAGGTTCTTCTTGATGGTAGTGAGGTCCTCCTCCACCACTGTGGGATTGGCCTTTTTATAAGCCTACTCTTCCCACCAAGATCACAGTCATCTAATTTGCACAGTAATCGACCAATCCCCACAAGTGTTTTACGTACCTTATTTGCATAGTAAAGTGTCCAATCCCTGCAAGGTACATAAAATAGAACAATCACAGGGCAAGTTGTGGCTCAACCAGTTATTTTTTGGCAGAATTATAAACCCAAGGTCAGAAAGGCCATATATATGAGAACCCCATTGTGCTGCAGTGTCAGAGTAGAACTGTGCTCTGTAGAATTTTCAATGGCTGATGTTTCAGAAGTAGATCATCAGGCCTTTCTTCGGAGGTGCCTCTGGGTGAACTGGAACCTCCAAACTTTCAGTTAGCAGCTGAGTACATTAACTGTTTATACCAGCCAGGGACTCCTTTGTTAAAAATACAAAAAAGCAAGAAAATAATAATCTTTAATGTCTCCCAGTTGCTCGTAGAATAAAGTTCAAATTCTTCAAATGATATTCAGGATCTGACTCAAGCTTAACCCATCTTTTTCTGTATCCTACCATATGCCCATATTTAAATTAGTTGGTTTTCTGGGCACAGAATGCTTATCCTCCTATTCCCCAGCTTATTGTCATTCATCAGGGCCAACTGAAATGCTATGTCTTTTATGATGCCTTTGTGTTAATGTCTTTTTTCCTTCCAAAAGCCATATATCAATTTTATAATATCTTAAATTTATAATTTTGCCTCACAGGGGCAAAATTCAAAGTGTGTATGAAAATCAATCAATAGACTTATATGCTAGATGCTACAATTTAGTATTTGAACCCATTGCGGTGCCATGGATCCTTTTTGTGTGGTCTTTCTAGCCATGGTCTTATAACTCTCACCCAGGTGATTGGATGGGAACGTGTGATAGGATAATTGTCGCTGACCAAGGGGATTGGTTAGTTTTGCCTTAAAAGAGAGCCAATTCCAGAGCAGAGAGAAATCCCACTACCTCCAGGGAAGAACAGCCAGGGGCCTGCACCTCCTTTGGACCTGGAATCCCTGTGCTGGGAGGCTCCTGGGACCAGGAGACAGAGAGAGAGTGAGCAGTAATCCTGAAGACAGTGAGGAGTAGTGGCAGGAGAGACCTAGCAGGAGAGGCCTGGCCAGAGGAGACGGCGTGGTAGGCTTTCCAGCCCACAGAGAGAGAAAGCTTAAGTGCCTTTGGGCAGAGGCCTAGGGCCAGGGAGAGGCATGCCTGTGAGCACGGCTGGGAAGAGGCTGTCCTTATGGAGGAACTGTATAACTTGAGTGTTCCTGAGCCTGAATTGTAACCTGTTACTTCCTTAATAAACCCCATAATTGTGAGTATTGTCTGAGTTCTCTGCAGTCATGGCAATGAATTATCTAACCCAGCGGAGAAATTGTGCTGTGGGAGGGACGGTTGGTGTCAGAGTTGGTAGAGGGCAGAGAGAGAAGGCATCTCTGACCACCTCACAGGAATCAGCCTTGGGCTGTTGATCTTGATTCTCCTTTCCCCTTGTGAAGTTAGAGGAAGTCAGACACTGCCCTCATGCCGTTTTTACACCCATACAATTGTACTGTCTGTCTCTCTCAATTAGAATACAAACTCCATGAAGGCAAGGAGTTTTATCTGTTTTGTTTACTTTATCCCTTGTGTCTAGAATTGAGTTTGGTGCATAGTAGGCACATAGTACGCATGCAGTACTTGGTGAATGATTGAACAAATAATTCTGGGGTTGGTGCCTTGATGAGAGACAACATAAGACTAAGTGACCTGTGATTTAGTTCATTATGGCATTCTTTGACTTTGACTAGTTACAGAAATGTACACACCTAAAAAGGATACGATTGGTGATTCACTCATACAGGATTATTCTTTTTATTTTAGTTTTTATTTTATTGTACTTTAAGTGAAAGTTTACAATTCAAGTTAGTCTCTCATACAAAAATTTATACATACATTGTTATGTGACCCTAATTGCTCTCCCT
>NW_004443946.1:30327485-30424629 GCF_000243295.1 Trichechus manatus latirostris | reverse complement strand
AAGTGAAAGTTTACAATTCAAGTTAGTCTCTCATACAAAAATTTATACATACATTGTTATGTGACCCTAATTGCTCTCCCTATACTGTGACAGCACATTCCTCCTTTCTACCCCGGATTTCACATGTCCATTCAACCAGCTCCTGACCCTCTCTGGCTTCTCATCTCATCTCTGGACAGGAGCTGCCCATTTAGTCTCATGTATCTTCTTGATCTAAGAAGCACACTCTTCACGAGTATCCTTTTATGTTCCATAGTCCAGTCTAATCTTTGACTGAAGAGTTGGCATCGGGAATGGTTTTAGTGCTGGTTTGACAGAGAGTCCGGGGGCCATCCGCTCTGGGGTTCTTCCAGTCTCAGTCAGACCATTAAGTCTGGTCTTTTCACTAGAATTGGAGTTCTGCACCCCACTTTTCTCCTGCTCCAACAGGGACTCTCTGTTTTGTTCCCCGTCAGGGTGGTCATTGGTGGTAGCCAGGCACCATCTAGTTCTTCTGGTCTCAGGCTGTTGCAGTCTCCAGTTTATGTGGCCCTTTCTGTCTCTTGGGCTAATGCTTTCCTTGTGTCTATGGTATTCTTCATTTGCCTTTACTCCAGATGAGTTGGGACCAATTGATGCATCTTGGATGGCCGCTTGCTACTTTTTAAGACCCCAGATGCCACTCACTAAAGTAGAATGCAGAACATTTTCTTAATAAACTTTGTTATGCCAGTTGACCTAGATGTCCCCTGAAAGCATGGTCCCCAGACCTCTGCCCCATACAGGATTATTCTTGAAGCCTAATGTATATTGACCACCGTTCTTAGAATTATGGGACCTAAGGAAAAAATATGCAGTAGATTTAAGGTTAATAATTTAGTTTTTAATATAAATGCAGTCTTTGATTTGATGCTATTACTGATTCTCCCTCAGTGGAATAAGTCTTATTTTTATGATATAGTTCGGCTTTCATTGTCCCTAACCTGTTGCCCAGATCCTCTTGTAACTGGAGGTGACCATTTGTAAGCTAGTGTTCAGAGCCAGAAAAGTGTTTGTTCTGTGCTAACTGGCAGATGTTGAATCTCATCAGTGAGATGCAGATGTGGAGAATAGGAATAGGAATCATCTGGAAGAACATCAAGAATCAAATTAGGATTGAGAGAGAAACTGAGCTGTTTCTTATAATTAGGACTTACAGATAACTATAAAGCAGATCAGACTTGAGTTAAAATGTTAAATACTTTATCATTAAATACTTCAGATGAGTTTAAGGTTGTCTATTGACATTTATTCTATGCCAAGCAAATATATGACGTGTGTCAGACTGTAGGATTTGTGGCAGTGTATGTTCACACAGTGGCTACCACTCTCTTTGTTCTTCTGTTTATTTTCCAAAATCAGAATTAGTGATTCTGAAATAGTTGTTCATACTGATAATACTATGATCTATGAAATGTTGAACAACTCTTTTTAAGTAGCAGTACATTTAAGATAAAATAAAAACTAAAATGTGCCTTGGTTTTTGAGCAGTTGGTGGGGGTTAAAAAATGAGAAACCATTTAACCTTAGACACTTGGAAAATTTTCTTTTGTTTAACACAAGTACGGTGAAATAATCATATTATTGCTTTTAATTAGTTTTTAGGGTCAGTTATAGGTAAAGCATGGAAGGTTTAAGTATGGTTATAAACCAGGCATAAATATTAAAAACTTTGATAACAGAAAAGTAGCTGACAGAGACAGTATATGTAGAAAGAGGGCAAAGGACGGTGAGGGACATGTAGGTCTGTCCGTTTCTATTAGCATACTTGATAGAGTCCGTAGGTATTACTTTAAGTTCATAAATAAACAAATTTTAAAATTTAAGAAATAGGCTTTAAGTTCATGAAGGTAACTAGCCACTAGAAGAATTAAAAATAGTAACATAACAAAAAATGGTGATGATCAGTGGAGGAAACATGGAAAGTAGCAAAAGCACCTGGAGTTGATGAAACAAGAATCAGAGGTGTTTAAGTATATCATTCAGCATTGTGATCCTAACTACCAGGTGACCCAAAAACAGAACCTAGAGCTACTTCCTGGGAATGGCTAGAGAGGTGGCTAAGGGAGGAGGAAGGGAGAGACTTCTATTTTTATTTAATAATATTCTCTACTAATAGAATTTTATTTTACCATGTAAATAAGTTACCTTTGTGATTAAAACTTTCTTAAGACTAGGTTCTAGAGTACATTAATCACTTATATGGAAATAGCTCCTGCTTAAAATAAGACTGAAAGTAAGGCTTAAATACATACACAAAGAGTATGTGGTTAGTATTAATAAGTCTTAGTTTTCATCTTTTTTGTGGAAGACATGTTGCTCCTTGGTGACACATGTTAGAGCCTTGAGAAAAACTGGAGTGTGCTATCAGAGTTGAAATTCAATTCCTACCCTATTTAACCACTCCTTTCCCCTTCCTCCCAATCTTCCCTCCTTTCCCCTCTAATTCCTGTCCTATTCCCAAAGGAGAGAGGGACATGATGTTGAAAGGCATCTTAACCTAGGAACCAAGGTAAGATTCTATTGAATGGGAGCTCTGCTGCCAGTGTGCTTGCACCTTGAGTGGGAAGATTGAGTTAGAATAGGCTGGTGAGTAGAAACAGTGAGACCTAGGAAATTCTGACAAAATTCACTAGACTTTTGAAATTTTTACTTTTTCTTCACACATCACTAACCCATGTCCAGTAATAGAAATTTAGCTATAAGATCTATTTATGAATCAAGTCAAAATGTCTGACCAAAACAACCGAACATTTGCTTTTCTATTTTCCAGAGTTGTGTTTTGATATGTTTTATTTTTGGCCATTGATGGTAGTTAAAAACATGCAAATCACCCAGCTTAGTATCTGACATCTAGTAGGCTTTTGATAAATTTATTGAATAAATGAAGAATAATCCAGAAATACTAGAGAATGGGTGGGTCTGTAAGTATTACAGCATTGATTGTGTAGTAGAATGTTAAGTCCAGTTGGCCAAATCTTGGAGCAGAATAAACTCAATAGATACCTTTTGATAGATAAAATTAAAAGTGATGATAGGAAATGTAAAGATTTTATCCATGTAGAAAACTGTGCTTTTTTTTATTTCTTAGTTTTGAAAGGAGCTAGGCCCATTCAGGTGCCTTTTGGTGTCAGAGAAGAAAAGAATACCCTGGGCACATTGAGGTTTAATTAAAATTAGGTTTGGCTCATTTGAATTCATTCCAATAATAGACTTGTTAATGAGGTGTTAAATGATCACCCTGAGAAACTTAAACTTAAAAAAAAAATTACAGGATTCACATGCTGAAGGGGCAAAACTCTTGGAAAAAAAAAATTATTTGGGGGCCATAAAGAGAATTTCCTGCTGCTTCTGGGTGGGGGAGAGAGGGGACTGACAGCTTTTAACACCCACTAGTGTTTGGTGGGAGGACTTTCCACTCATTGAGTCTCTGTGCCCCTTCCACCAAGCACTGGGCTTTCTGAGCCCAGAAATGTTTGCAGCTTGCATTTCTCCACTTTTTTTCTGTAACGTTCTGCTTTGAAGCAATTTGTTTGTTTTACTATTAGACATTCATGTAAATAAAAATTAAACTTTCTAGTGAACACAGTTTCATTTTTACCCACAGTACCGTTTAGCAGTGACCCTGAGAGTCAGACTAGATAGAATCCTAGTGTCTTATAACTGACTGCCTAGAACACTGTTGTTAAAAAAGATTCGATTCAGCATTAATCAAGCATCTACTCTGCACCCTGTGGTAGATACGCTGTGTGAGAGGTGCAGAGTTGAACAGTACGTAGTCCTTGCCTTTGAGAAAACTTAGTCTAGTGGTAGACCTAAGATTCAGGGGAAAGAACTGGATTCAGAGCCATGGATAAATTCTTCCTTTGTTCAGCTTACCCTTTTCTTAATTTCTTCCTTCCTTCTCCTTCCCTCACCCAGCCCCCCAAAAACCCTAAACTTCTTTAAAGCAAACTCAGATCTTACCCAAAATACACTAAAATCTAGAGACAGAAGTTCCTTATCAATTTTTCTATGTATGTGAAATTCCTATGGCAGGTATCACTCTACTGAATTACCGATGATCAATGAAAACAAAAATATTTTCCTTTTGTAAAGAAGCTTCTTCTCTATCTAGCACAAAGGGCTTTTTCTGAAACCAGCAAGCAGCATGACCACTTTACAGGTGGGGAAATTCGACCTCACAAGTGAGACAAGTTTTCTCAGTGTCTCATCTCGGAATAGGTTGTGGCTTTCCTGAACTCCATCTGGTTCTGCTTCTGAAGTTGCATTGATGAAACTTAATGTTTAATTAAAACAGACTTTTATATAATCTATTTCTAATGTTCTGATTTCTGGTCTGCTAATTTTCCAAAGAGCAGCTAAGTTTAGTTGTGAGTGATGAGCCCTACACATGAACTGTGTTTTGGGTATTTGGCTACCTGTTTCCTCGCCATGGATCAGTCACTCCTTTCAACCTCCCTCTCTGCTTCAGATATCTGTTCTGAATACTCAAGACTTTTTGTAGCATGGTCTCTTCTGTTTCTTCCTCCACTCCCTTCTCTTTCTTCTAGATCCGCATGCTAATAAAAGTTTTTGCCACCAGAGTCGTCTCTCCTTTGGGGTCTTGTTTAAGGTTTTTTGAAGCCGACAATCAAGGTGCCCATAGGCAGCAGGCTGGAAGCTAACCTTTGAACAAATGTAGACTTACTTATTAAGTAGAATATTGCTCTTATTAAAAAGCATAAATAAGGGGTTCCAGTATGTTCCCCTGAGGCAGGAAAGGGACCCTGAATTGGATATCCCTCATTTTGGATAAGTTGTGGCAAAATGGCATAAGGAAAAAGGGCTATTTGTCAAGTGATTTTTTTTTTTACGTTGAAGTGGGTGAATTATTAGTTTTGTTTCATGTTAAAAGTTATTTTGAAGATATTTTCCATGATACAGTTTGTTCGGTTACTGTTGATCTGACACACATGTCCATTGTTTCAGCCTTTTCTTACCCTCTTTTCTAGTTTGTGAACTTTATAGCCCAGTCCCTGTTTTGTTTTGTTTTTTTAAAGAATAACTTTCTAAACCTTAACATGAATGGAACTCTTCCCCGCCTGCCCAGCACCTCTTAGAATTATGTATGAGGGCTTTGTCTAGGAGATTTGATGCTAGATGTATTACTACATGAATGCATAATATGCGCAAATGATAAGACAGAGAACCAGGATCTGTTACCCTCTTAATAGCTTGCTAGATTTAAGAGCTTTCTAAGGATAAATTGACTTAAAAAAAAAAAAAGTTGTCACCTAACTTTTCTAATTATCTAAATATTTGACCTCTGCTTTGGCGGTAGAGAGCCCTGGTGGCACGGTGGTTAAGCACTCAGTTGCTAACTGAAAAGTCAGCATTTGAACCCACCAGCCACTCCTTGGGAGAAAGATTTGGCAGTCTGCGTCTGTAAAGATTTACAGCCTTGGAAACCCTATGGGGCAGTTCTACCCTGTCCTGTAGGGTCACTATGAGTGACTATAGGGAATCAACTCAAGGGCAGTGGGTTTGGGTTTCGTGGTGAAGTGAGGTCCAGAAGGACCTCATTAAGGTGTATTCTTTTAACCCCTTGTTTCTCAGGCTTTGTCATGGACCCTCTGCATCAGAGTTACTTTTGATATGGTGGTTCTTAACCTTGCTTACACACCCGTAAAAAAACCCATTGCCATCAAGTCAATTCCAACTCATAGCGACCCTATAGAACAGAATAGAACTGCCCCATAGGGTTTCCAAGGAGCGGCTGGTGGATTTGAACTGCTGACCTTTTGATTAGCAGCCGAGCTCTTAACCGCTGGGCCACCAGGGTTCCTTCTGCTTTCACACAGGGAAGCTTTAGGGGAAGCCTAAAAAGAAAATCATCATGCCAATGACAGGGCCCCTCTTCAGATGCATTGACTCAGAATATCTCGGGTGAGACTCCAGCACCTCTACTGATTGGTGGTTATTGGGCAAAGGAAAGGAACTTGGAAGACAAGATATTTGCTCTCTTTCTTTTAAAGGAAAACAAGGGAAATATTTGGCACATGGAAAAGGAGTTTCCATAAACAATTTTATGGAAACCCAGTGCCTGAAATCCTGACCCTTCCTTCTGAACAGCTGCTCATCCTTGCTGAATGAATTGGTTGGAGAAGTTAGAGACGAAGTAGGGGAAGGAGGGACTCCGAGATGGAACCATGGCTTCAGAGATCTGTTCTCAAGCTGCTTAAGGCTCTTGGAATGTGATATTTGTGTTTTAACTTAGAATCCCAAATTCTTTAGTACATAGCCTACAAAAGATCTTGCCCACGGTCAACTTTTTAGAGAACATGTCAATATCAATGCGTTTTGAACTCTTATTTATTGCCTTGCTTTTTACAATCTAAAATGGTTTTAAATCCAAATCAAGCCTTTACCAGCAATTGCCTTTATTTGCTAATAACCTTGTTCATCTGTAGGTGGATGCTCGATTGCAAAACACATATTCTTCCTCTCTTTAATTGTCTTAGAGTAGCTTGTGATACTTTCCAGCGCCGTCAGAGGAGGACAGTAGAATATTCTTTGGACAAATTAAGACCTTCTCTTCTGACTGTGGAGCCCTGGTGGCACACTGATTAAGAGCTCAGCTGCTAACCAAAAGGTCGGCAGTTTGAATCCACCAGCCGCTCCTTGGAAATCCTGTGGGGCAGTTCTACTCTGTCTTACAGAGTCACTATGAGTTGGAATCAACTTGAGGCAACAGGGTCCTGACTGTGAATTGACACCCTTTAAAATTCAGTTCCTTTGTTTTTCAAAGACACTTGGCCCCTTTTCTTGCTTTTAGAGCCCTCTGTTTCTGGTTGTGCTTTAGCAACCATTCCTTGAAACTCTTGCTTATATTCAGTCAATAGCTTTAAGCTCTGTCCCCTGCTGCTTGTTGCACATCCTGTGGCAGTTGTCAGGAAATCCTAGTTCTGGGCATTGAAACGAATTAAAGAATTAAGCTGCTGCTAAGGAGGGGGTGATGAACCGTGCTTGTGAGAGGAATTTACTGTGCCATGCTTGGTGTTAACCAAAGCTGCTGTAGTTGCTGATGAGAGGAATCTCCGTAGTTAATATTAAGAATAGATAGAATACTTGTATGCTTGAGAGGAAATTAGAATACTTGTAGAGAGATAGAAAAGCAAGGGACTGTTTAATAACAGTATTCATAGGATACGGAGAGGCACCGACCAACTGCTTTGATGTTCATTAGCTTGACAATGGCCCAGTCTAGGGAAGTAGGGGCTGTGTCTTGGAAATGGTAAACAGTTCCTGCTCACTTCGCTTCAGTATTACAGTTACTGAAGTCTGCTTCCTGGAAGTGCCTTATAAATATCTCGTTTACAAGACCATTCACTGAGGCACGAAATGCCTTAACTTGCAAAGAGCCTCTTGAAGGCATATTTGTTTTCCTTTTTCTTGGGACTTTTAAGATTCTAACACAGATTTTTCAGTGCATTTATTTAGCTGGGACTTAAGAGGAAAGTGCTGTTCAACTCAGTCTGCCCTGCCTTTTAACTAATAATTTTATTTTTGTTTTACATAGCATTTTAAAAAAAGATCCTTCTTTCTCTGAGATAATTTGAAAAACCAGAACAGATAAATCCAAATTCCAATACAGTGTGGTTTTAAAAACTGCTTCACTGGTTTTTTCTTTACATCCCATGCTCTGCCTCCCACCCTACTTCCTTCTCTAGTCCCATTTGTTACTCTAAGATGCTTTTGGATACAGTAATCTTGATTTTAACCTACATCTCTGCCAAGTGTTCCTGTAGAAGCTACAGAACAAAAGATGACCTTAAAAGTCAGTTGATTTGTGTGTTTACTGGTGTACCTTTATCCTTTCTCCATTACAGTCGGCCATGGCATGCTACTCTTCCTGATGCATTCTGTCTGGATTCTTGTGACAAGTGCATATTTACTGATCCAGAAGGTGCTGTAATGAGAGTTTCAAGTGCTGTATGTTGCCTCCTTCCCTCACCTTAGAGCTGTTCAAAGAAAGTGACCATTGATAAGAAAAATGAGTGAAGAACAGATTGCTTCTTTAAAAAAGAAAATTGGATGACTTAGTTAAGAATTCATCCTTGTTCCACCCAGTCCACCCACTAAGATATCATCTAAATGTAAAAGAAAATATAGTGAAGCAGATGTTCCTTAATTATTTAACCCTGTTACATTATCAATGTATTTCTATTGGCATGGAAATCAACTTTAGTGCCTGTATACTCATAAGAATGATAAGACAAGCCAAATCATTTATAAAATTTTAACAAGTACTAAATGTTTACTATCACCTATAAAATAAGATTTTTTCCCGTTAATGGATTTTTCCTGGTGGCAGAGTGGTTAAGAACTACAGCTGCTAACCAGAAGGTTAGCAGTTCGAATCCACCAGGTGCTCCTTGGAAGCCCTATGAGGCAGTTCTAGTCTGTCCTGTAGGGTCGCTATGAGTCGAAATCGACTCGACCGGCAGCGGGTTTTAAATGGATTTGTACCTTCATTTATCATTCAGTTTTGAATTATGTAGCACACCCTTTTCTTAGAGGAGTGTACAGAGAGCATGGCTACAAAATCTTTTTTTCTAAGATATTTTTCCTCACTATGTGATTTTGAAGGAGTCCTGGTGGTACAGTGGTTAAAGCACTCGGCTGCTAACCTTCTACTCTGTCCCGTAGGGTCACTGTGGGTCAGAATCAACTCCACAGCAGTGGGTTTGGGTTTGGTATTTGGTTTTGAGTAGTGTGTACCATTCAGTGTTTCCTAAGCAACACCCCATCCATGACAGGGTACTCTTTCCCCTGGAGACTAGAGGGCTGTGGGTTCTGTTGTTGTTTGTTTGTTGACAAACGGTAACGGAAATACTTGGCTGTTTTTATATCTCGTTGGAGGGATTTCTTCTCTCTTCTTCGGTAACCAAAAACCAATTAAACAAGTACAGTAATTATATGGTTTGGTGCTCTTTCCAATTCTGTACTTTTTCTATAGATTTTAGCTATTTTGGGAGAGAGGTAGAAAGGTGGCAGTAGAAGATAAATGGCTTTAGCAGCAGTCAGAGATTGTTTAAGGAGCCCTAGTGGCAGTGGTTAAATGCTCAGCTGCTAACTGAACGGATGCCAGTTCAAACCCACCCAGCAGTTCCACAGGAGAAAGACGTGGCAGTCTGCTTCGTAAAGATTACAGCCTTGTAAACCCTATGAGGCAGTTCTACTCTGTCCTATAGGATTGCTATGAGTCGGAATTGACTCAACGGCAACGGGTTTTAGAGATTGTTTTTAACCTTCAAGTAAACTAAGAGTGTGGCTATTCAAGAAGATTTCATTTTATTATATACCATTTAAGTCCCATTGAGTCTGGAATAACTTGGTGAAATGAATAGATGGCTATCTTTTGGAGGGGATGCTAAGCTTCTGAGGCGTCAAAGCTACAGTCATCATCATATAAAGCATTTGCTAGACCTTTCTTGTTCTTACCGCTATGGTTCATTACTATGGACCCCAGTAAATACTGTCAGTTGATTGTCCTGTTGTATTTGAATCATGAAATTTGCTTTCAAAGTTTTCCTGCTTCAATAGACGTGAATGAGTGAGTAAACTCTGTTGTAGGCCCATCAACTTTTCCCCTCCATACTGGGCTTGGCAGTAAAGATTCTTGATGTAAATCAGAGTGCTAGAGAATGAAATAAGTAATTATATGTTAGTAAAGTGTGCTGTGTGTTAAGATAATCTGAGATCTGGTTGCTAAAGAATTAGAAAATGGAGTACTAGAAACGAGGAAAAGTAAGGTAGGCCTTCATTTCATCTTGAAAAGCTAAGGCTAATCCAAAAAGTCAGAATGTGTAGTGTTGTGTGGAAGATATGAATGGCATAAGCTTTAAGGGAAAAACCATGAGCAAAGTAAAGTAATAATGTTAGCTGCCATTGAATCATCCGCAACTCACAGTGACCCCATGCATCATTGGCTATCCATAGGGTTTCTATTGGCTGATTTTCGGAAGTAGATCACCAGGCCTTTCTTCCTAGTCTGTGTTAGTCTGTAAGCTCTGCTGAAATCTGTTTGGTATCACAGCAACACACAAGCGTCCACTGACCAGACACATGAGGTGCATTGGCTGGGAATTGAATCTCGGTCTCCCTCATGGAAGGTGAGAATTCTACCACTAAACCACCACCGAAGTAATTTAAAAAAAAACAACCAAATCCTTTGCCATTGAATTGATTCTGATTCATAGCGACCCTATAGGACAGAGTAGAACTGCCCCATAGGGTTTCCAAGGAGCGCCTGGTGGATTTGAACTGCCAACCTTTTGGTTTGCAGCCGAACTCTTAACCATGCCACCAGGGTTTCTGAAGTAATAATAGGGACCATTTATTGTGTGTTTACTATGTACTGGGCACTGTTCTAAGTGCTTTTAATTAAATTTTCAGAACAAGTATTAGTTATTATTTTCCCTATTTTACAAATTAAGGAAAGAGAGAGTTAAGTCATGTACCCAGGGTCATATAGTTAGTAAATGGCAAAGCCAGGATTTCACCCTGGTGTCCAGCTATAGAATGCTTCTTGGGTACTAGATATTTAATTATTATTTGCCTTAATTCAATTGGGCATAGACAATTCTACTTTTTAATTTATAAAATTAGTTTGAATACATAGAAGGGTTTCCATTTTCTCAGAGTATTTTAACTTGAATATCTGATGTGTATTTTGGAGGGAAGCACAAGAAAAATAACACAGCATTTGCCCTCAGAGTTTGCAGTTTGTTTTGACAACACGGGAACACACATGAAAGGTCTGAGAACACTAACGGGAGCTTATAAACAAGAGAAAATGAATGTAGTGCAAAGTAGAGGCGTGTCTTAAAATGTGCCATAGGGAATTTTCCATAACCTAATTTTTTCTGTTCTGTTCTTCATCTTTCACAGCACTTTTTGGTTCCTTTGGAGGTTTTAAAAGATTAGAAAATACATAAACATTTGTAGGCAACAACAAAAATAAAATGAAAAACAGATTGCTTGTATTCATTGATTTATATGATTTTTATCTAAATTGTAGAAAAGTTTTCCATGGGGATTTTCACTGTAGGATTGTATCTTTACCACTGTGCTAATATAATGTAAATTATATTACATTTTTTGAAAAGTTATTTAAAACTGGACCTGTAGCCTGGGGGGAGGGGGTGGCTAGGAGGAAATGAGGAGTAATACATGGGGAGTCTCTTTTGGGGGACGACAAAAATGTTCTAAAATTGATTGTAGTAATGGTTGCACAACTTTGTGAATAAACCAAAAGCCATTGAATTGTACCGTTAAAATGAGTGAATGGCATGGTATATATGAATTATATCTCAATGAAGTTACTTAAAAAAAAAAAAACCAGCCAATAGTGAGCAAACACTCTTACTTTAAATGAATAAGTAACTTTTAATATGCCAGTCTAGGTTTAGAAGCAGTAGTCTTGAACCCCTAAACTCTAAAAATACTTGTTCTCCCCAAAGTATTTTGTGTTTTCCAAAGATTTTTGCCTTTCCCACTTGTTTCCTCTCAAACCCGCTTTTTCACCTGTGTTCCCGATCTCAGATAATGGCACCATTATTCAGGAAGTTGTCCGAACAAGAAATTTCTATCCTATTTTTTCTCCATCTTCTTTGTATCCTTTATTTAATTAATCACCAGAGCCTGTGGATTCTGTCTCCTTTGAACCTGTTCAGGCTCTTGTTTACTCTCACCTGTACTTAATAGCCAGTCATAATGGTAGAGAGATCAGCCAAGGAAATATGAATTAGAAGGGTCATGATAAATAAGCAATGCAGGAATAGGAGACTATTTTATCCTTGCAGAGAGCTACACTAAGATTTTATGACTCTGGTACTCTATTTCACAATAGTCTCTCCCTACTATTCAGCATTCATTCATTCAATATCGGAATCAACTCAACAGCAACTAACAACAACGTGTTGGAAAGGCTTGAGAAACTTCAGTCTTTCTTTGAAATATATGCTCAATCCACTTTTCACCTTATCCATTGCTACCACACTAGTCCAAGCCATCATCATTTCTACCCTGGTCTCTCTGCTTCCATCTTTGAGTCTATTCCAAATATAGCAGTCAGGGTGAGAGCATATCAATCTTCTGCTTAAAAACCCTCCCAGAAGCTTCTCATCCTGTTCAGAGTCAGTCTTAGAATGAAGATCTCTGAGACCCTTGTGATCAGGCCTTCTGTTGACCACCTTTATCCCTGTTCCTCCCATCATTCAGTCAGCTCCAATCACTCTGACTTACTCAGTCCTTGAAAATGCCAGGCGAGCTTTTGCTTCAGGGCCTTGGCACTTTATGGAGGTGGCTACCTAGCTCATCCGGATCGTTTCTCAGATGCCACTTTAGTGAGGCATTTATTCTGCTTTTTGTCCCTCTCCCATACTGGAATATAAATTCTATGCAGGCAGGAGTTTTTGTCTGTTTTATTTACGACTATATATCCAGGGCCTAGAACAGTGTTTGGCACGTAGCGGGTACTCCGGATATATTTGTTTAATGAAGTCAGCTTCCGTAGCACACAATACAGTCTCCCCTTTCTATGTAGTCTTCCTGGTGAGATTTTTGCCTTTGGTGTAATACTGCAATACTATGTATCTCTTGTGTTGTTAGATGCGTTTGAGTTGGTTCTGACTCATAGCGACCCTATGTACAACAGAATGAAACACTGCCCAGTCCTGTGCCATCCTCACAATCATTGCTAGGCTTGAAGCCCACTGTTGCAGCCACTGTGTCAGTCCATCTCGTTGAGGGTCTTGCTCTCTTTCAGTGACCCTCTACTTTACCAAGCATGATGTCCTTCTCTAGGTAATGGTCCCTTCTGATAACATGTCCGAAGTTCATGAGACGAAATCTTGCCATCCTCGAGTCTAAGGAGCATTCTGGCTGTACTTTTTCCTAGACAGACTTGTTCGTTCTTCTTGCAGTCCATGGTATATTCATTATGATGTATCCTGTAGCATTTAGCAAATATATGCTGAAATAAATGAAACTTTGATTCTTTAATTATTTTATATATTAGATTTCCTTTTTTTTTTATTTCTTTGTATTTTATTTTTCCTTTTGTTAGAGTGTAATTTTATCCTTAGCCAATGATGTTATAATGCAATTGGATAAGTCAGTTTTTTATTTGGAAGGCAAGGCAACATTTCAAATAGAGAATATAGTTTAAGACTTGGTCCTCTGAATAGTAATTTCTTCATCCTATATAAATAATGGTTGTGTATTTATTTATATTGAGCTTTAGATGAAGGTTTACAGAGCAAATTAGTTTATTATTAAATAATTAATATACATATTGTTTTGTGACATTGGTTGCCAACCCCACAACATGTTAATGGTTAATAAGCATTTGGCTGCTAACCAAAAGGTGGGCAGTTTGAATCTACCAGCCGTTCCTTGGAAACCCTGTGGGGCATTTCTACTCTGTCCTATAGGGTCGCTATGAGTTGGAATCGACTTGATGGCAACAGGGTTGTTTTTTTTTTTACTGAGACTTTCATAGATGTGCATATTTATTTTAAAAGAAATAGGTAGCAGTTATAATGGGGATTTGAAATTTTATTGGTTTCCTTCAAGCTTCAGAAAACGCCAGAGAATTAGGAATATATTTTATTACTGTTGGTATCAAATCCAAATGTTCACTTGCCATCTCCTTACTTGGAAGAAGTAAAAGTTATTTTTGGAACTCTGATTTCCTGAATAAGCAGAGTCAGGAATCCTAGCACTTCTCACTCTTAAAGGATATGCTTGCACATGTAAAGAATGTTCTGTTTACCTAGGTTTATTTAGTTCTGAAACATCACACTTAAGCCCTGGTACAAGCCTAACCTTCCTCAGACTGTCTCCCTGCGCATACACACCCCACTTAACTTCATGCCTTTTAAAGTGGGAGTTACTCTCTACTTCTCAAATGAACCTTTCCTTCTTCTAATACCATCAAAGATGTTAGTGCCGAGAAATTATTACTTTACCAGTATGACTGTATTTAATGTTCAGAATTTCAGATTCCAGTATATTTTCTCTAAGAAAGTATTTCAGGAGAACTTTATTGTACGTTGATGTTATGTTCACCCAGAGATGGATAAGCTTGTTTTAATCCCATATTGACGTGTTCAGTGAACATGAAGCATCTGTTCATGTTTTAGTGTTACAGTGGTGTCATTTTTAAATTTTTCTTTGCTGAATAGTTCTGCACTTCTTTGCACCCTAATAATTTCAATTATATTGTCCTAAAACTCTTCTAAAAGGCAGTCTTCAGTAGGTATTCTGAACCAGGTTTGTATTATGTTATTAATACTTTGTACCAGCCTTCCATCAACCTCTCCCTCTTGGTAGAGTATGCAGAAGAAAAATCTTATACCAAAACATCTAGGGGGAAAAAAAGGTCTTCAAAGGAATGAAAGTAAATACAGAGATGGAAAATAATTTTTTTATGGCCAACATTCTGTCAGTTGTGTAGTCGTGCATATGATTATTTTAAAAGGAAAGAGGAGAAAGAAAGGAAGGGCTAGCCCCTTTATGCTTTCACTTCCTGCCTCAAGACAAGGGCTTTGACTCTGAAGTGCTGTTATTATAACATTTCCCTTGGCTCACAAATTCTTGGAACACCCAGCACCAAAAGTTTGGGTAGATTTCCAGGTTTGTCTTAATAAAAGCTAAGAGAAGAATTCCTCAGCCCACCTCTGTTATATCTAAATGGTGCTGTTTTAATAAAAGGGTGATTATTAAATTTTAGTTGAAGATATATGTGTGTGTGTATATATATGTATATATAGATACATGATTATGAGTAGAGGGATCATAATTTTAACCATGATTCCAAGTGTTGTTACTTCAGTTGATTTTTTCCAACTATTTAAAATTTTATCTTCATTTTTATTGAAGTGTTGATATACATAAAGAAAGTACACAAATCTTAGGCATACAATTCACTGAACTTTTATATAAAAACACACTCATCTAACCACCACCCAGATCACTGTGTAGAACATTTCCAGTATCCCAGAAGGCTTCCTTGTGCCCCTTCCCAGTCCACATCATCTTGCCAGAGATAACCACTATTTTGACTTCTATCACTATATGTTAGTTTTGTACGTTCTTGAACTTCATGTAAATGGAATCATACAGTATTCGCTTTATGATTGGATGTGGCTTATTTTACTCATCAGTATGTCTTAGAGATTCATTCATGTGTTAGAATATAACAGTAACTCATTTTCATTGCTGTCTAGTATCCCATTATTTAAATATATTACAATTTATCCATTCTGCCGGGGGACTTTTGGGTTGTTTCCTGATTTGGGCTGTTATTAAAAATGCTGTGTGATATTCTTGTACACGTCTTTTGGAACACAATTCTGTTGGGTATTTATTTGCCTAGGAGTGGAATTGCTGGGTCATAGAGTAGGCGTATGTTTAGGTTTGGTATATACTGGCCACTTTTACGAAGTACCAATTTACAATCCCAGTAGCAATGTATGAGATTTGCCAACACTTGGTGTAACCTGTCCAACCATTTTTAAAACAAATTCCCATAGAAGAAAGTAGAGATGGAAGTAGAGAAGAAGAAATGTTATTTATTCTTATTCCAAATTATGAACTTGAAGTGGAATTTATTTAAAAATTTTCTGGTAAGCATTACATTTGCCGTTTTTGGTAGATAGTCTTTGTGAAGTTAAAGAAGTTACCTTCTCTTCCTACTTTTCTGAGAGGTTTTGTCATAAAGAGATGTTGAAATGTATTGAATGCTTTATTTTTACATCTATTAATATAATAATGTGATTTGTCTACTTTGGTTCTTCACTGTGATGAATTATATAGGTTTTTCAAATATTAAACTGTTCTTGCATTCCTTGGATAGGCCATCCTTAATCATAAGATAAATTGCCTTTTAATATACTGTCAGTTAATAAGCTAACATTTTTATTAGAGTTTTCCAGTGTGTGGCTTTGTACTGCCTCACATTTATATCTACTTCTACAGTAAATATGGTAATTGAATCTAAGGGGAGCAAAAACATGCCCAAGATGATATAGCTAATAAGTGGCAGTGAATCTCCAACTCAGTTTTAAGGATACAAGAGAAAAGAAACTCATGGTCCCTGTGAAGAAATAACTCTTAGGGCTAGTAGTAGTTCTCAACAAGGGATAGTACCACCTATCTAATGAACATTTGGAAAAATATAGTGGCGTTTTTGGTTGTCAAAATGACCAGTCTGGGGAGAGGTTGCTATTGGAATTTATTGCCTAGGGACCGATGATTCTAACTTTTCTGTAGAGTACTGGAGCCTTAACACTGAAGAATTATTCTGCCCAAAATAGCAATAGCATTCTTACTGAGAAACACTAGAATTAGTTGACTGAAGTATTTGTGGGGTGCCCCCTTTGGAAGATGGGAGGAGGTGGTAGAAATCTTAGAATGGAAATTGGAAAAGAGAATGCAGGATGAAAGGAAGCCTGTGGTCCCACCTCTTCCCCTGGGATTCTGCACAGGTGGAGTAGATCCAGAGAATCAAGGAGACATGTTGTGGGCACCTGGACTGGTGTGGTGGAGGCAGTGTTAGTCAGTGAAGAATTTCTAGTAGGTAGGTCAGGTTCAAGGGGATAGGACAGCATACACCATCACTTACGTGTAATGGAACAAAGTTTCTCAGGTATTCTCCCTTTAAATTCCTGTGTTACCTAACATTCTCTTTTAGTCAGTCCTACTTAATACAGGAGCTGAAGTGGAGTGAGTAGTGGTTAAGAGTATCAGAAGAACCAGGGGATTCGAATCCTGGTTCCTCCACTATGAATTACTTAACCTCTCTGAGCATCAGTTTCATTAGCTGTAATTAACTCTTAAATTTGCTTCTGTCTAAAAGGGAGAAGTGGAAAAGCCTACTAAGTCTGTTCTTCCTCTCAGAAGTTACTGAGCTGGTACATGAAAGATACTGTGGTTTAAATGTTGAGCATGAAGGGAATTTGAATTATTAGTCCAGATATGTTTGTCTCCATTAAAAGTGTCATCTTGACTGCATCTCAGATTTTCAGCCATGCAAACTATTTACAATTCTTGGAACTACTGAAGTAGCAACAGTTAGTAAGTCACACCTGACTCCTTCATCACGTAAGTCCAAGATAACTTCCGGCCAAGAAGAAAACATTGAGCTACTGTCCTAACATTGGAGTTAGCCATAGCACCACTGGTGCAAGCGAATGCTAAATCAATTTAAGTCCATATAAATCAACGTGTTCTTCCATTCACTTATGGTAGACTATAAAGTAGTATCTTAACAGGAGGGAAGGCAAGTTAGTAAGTTGATTTGGTAATGTTTAGAGATACGGGAAATATAATTTTCCCCTGATTAAAAATTGCTTTACTGGAAGAAAAGGAAGGAAACAAACATTTACTGAGCCTGACACTGTGCTTGGTATATTACATACTTTCTCTGCCTTAAAGAGAGTCAGTACTAAAAGCGCCCATAATTACTATGGGAGTAACCTTTGAAAACAGTTTTCATATATGTCACTTGTATATGAAGTCTTTAAGATACGTGCTGCAATTTCAGATCTCAGTGAGACTCATTCTTACCATAGGCTGAGCAAACACTGAGGGTATCTGAGTTGATTTCTGTTTTTTAAAACATCATTTTGAAGAGAAAGCCACTGGAGTAAAATGTGTTCCTTTTTCTGTATTCGGTATTATCCAACCAAAGTAAAATGTTAGAAAAAGTACACTTCCAAATAGCAAACATAATACCTTTCGTACAGGAGAGTTTGTAGTTTGAGATGTTACCCAATCAGATTTGTAGAAACAGATCTTTTGAACAGTTAGAGTTCAAGTCTTAGACATAAAGTATTAAATAAAAGGGGCATTATATAAAGTACTCACAATGTAATGCTTTTAATAGTATAAATTTTGATTGATGGATAGTATTTTTCCACATTTTATCTCTCTGTAATGTTCCTTAACTCCTAGTTAATGCTGAAAACTAACTGAAATCATTCTTGGAACTATCTATTCTATTCCACCAGCAGCTCCTTAGAAACTCTGTGGGCAGTTCTACTCTGTTCTGTAGGGCTGCTATGAGTCGGAATCAACTCGATGGTTTTTTTTTTTTGTGTTTTTTTTTTTTTTTTGGTTTGTTAAACTAACAGGAGCCCTGGTTGTGCAGTGGTTAAAGCACTCTGCTGCTAACTGAAAGTTCGGCAGTTTGAACCCACCAGCCACTCTGTGGTAGAAAGCTGTGGCAGTCTGCTTCCATAACCATTTACAGCCTTGGAAACCCTATGGGACAGTTCTACTCTGTCCTGTAGGGTTGCTGTGAGTCTGAATCGACTTGCTGGCAACGGGTTTGGTTTTGGGTTTTTAAACTAAGAAAACCCTTAAGTCTCTTCTTACCTGATTTCAGATTATGACCATTAAGAAGAAGGGGTGGGGGAGAATTCTTCAACTTCAAATTCTTCCAGCCTACTATACTTAATTGGAAAGTACAAGTCTGAGGAGTAGCAGTAATTTTATTTTTCTGAGGGAGGCAGATTGTAACAGCATATCCAGGAAATCTAAGAAGATTAGGAGCTGTGTAATGGAGTATAATGTGAGTTAGGGATCCACTCTGGCTGAACATCAATTCTATGCGTATCCTAAATTTATCTTGAAAGATTTCAGTTAACACTGGAAATGTTGTTTTTGAAGCTGCAGACTCAAACACATTTTGTTGGTCATAGTACAAGTTAAATAAAAGCTCATCAGCTAAATTGAAAATTATGTTGCCATTTAAGCAGGTGAGTACTTGCTATTCTCTTTGAAGCATAAATTCTGAGTAGTTAGCATTAATGCCATTTAAGACAAAATACTTGCTGCCTTTGTACCCCTGACTTTGTATCTAAGTGTTACCCTGATTTTTCAGCCAGCCTAGAGACTTCAGAACATTTATAGCTTGTAGACCACTATCTGTTCTGATTGATACCTGCCTAAGAGGACTTAGGAAATTTATTTGAGTAATAATACAGTAGTTCCTTCCAATTTTAAGATTACATAGCTGAGAATCCTGAGAAATCAGGATTAAGACTTGATAGAGATTCCTTTTTAAAATGGCTGGAATGCAGTTGGTACTTCAAAATCTATTTGGCAGTGGTTAATAAATACAGCTCTCTAAATCTAAGTTTTGTGAAAGTGATTTAAGGCCCTTAGTGGTTGTTAATAGGTCGATAATTGTGATTCTTTGCCTATCCTCTCACTTTCTTAGGCTTTCTGTTTACTTGAAAAAATCTAACAATGTCATCACAGCCTATTGATCTTTCATATTCATTACTTCTTTCCTGAGGATAAAACTTATTGCAAAGAAGTTGCAGACTAAAAATGACCTGAAAATGACCTATTAAAGTCATCTGCTACATTTTCTGAGAAATTAACTTCACACATTTACTTTTCTCTCCCATACCAAGCTAGTGGTAGATCTTTTATAGAAGAGTTTCTAAAAATGATTTTATTCTAACAAATCATATTAAAGAAGTCCAAAAGGACAGCCACACAGTTTTCAAGTCCCCTGGTTGTTTTTGTGGTGTGGTTTCTTTGGTTTGGTTGTTTGCTTCTGTGTATACTCAGATTAGAGAGGTACACACAAAGAATACATTTGTGTCTTCACTTCTTAAAAGCTTCACCATATAAATAGTCAGTAACGTTCAATTGCAAAGTTCAAGAGAATCAGTACAGAGCTTGTTTTCTCCAGATTGCTTCTACAGAGTAATATTTCCACCCTTATAAGTATAGATTTATGATTGACAAATAGAGAAGAACACTGACCTCTTATATTACCGTCTGTGTTCTTGGAGGTGAGAATAAAAACCTTTTAAGTGTTAGTATTTTTTTTTAACAGTACTAAACCAACTTTCTTCTTTGTTTTAAGTTTGTGCTAGACCAGTTACTTGCTGAAACTGTGAAGTAAGAAAACTTCTTAAAACTGAGCTAGCAGATTGGACTCATATCGTAATTGCTCTTGTTGTGTTAGTATTAACTGCTATTTTATATATTTAATTCAAAATGGGTTACTTTGTTGTCCATTAAAATTCAGTATCACCTCAAGAGTAAGAGATAACCACTTTGCAATTTGTATAACCGCTAGGCCTTACTGATTTGTCTGTTTGGCTTTTTCTGTTAGAGTGTATCTTTGAAATTATTCGGTCAAACTGTAAGAAACTGCCTTTTTCAGTCAAAAAGAATCAAATATTCATGGTTTTATGGTTTGGCCTGGGAGTTTTGTAGGATAAACAGACCACTTAATTTCTGTGATTCACCCTGACCACCGAGTTTGTTGTTCCTACCCAAAGTTAGTTGACTTTTCTCCCAGGCACTAGTCTTGACCTGCCCACTCAGTCTTTAGTCTTCTACCCACCAGTGATGGTTACAGTTCTGTTGCTCAAGATAAGCTTATTGGAAGGACTACTTTTCACTTGCCTCAGAGTCGCCCTGTGTTTCCTGAGGCTCTTTTCACCCACTCACTCTACCCCATGCACTTGCCAGTAAGAGCTGTTTAAAACATAAAGCATGGATATTGTTGCCCAGTAAAGGGTTACACTTTAAAATTTGAAAACTAAATAATTTTCTTGGCATGGTGTAGAAGAGAAAGCACTGGACTGGAGTCAGAAGATCTTGTGCCTCTTACTAAATAAAAGACCTTGGAGAAAGTAATTTAACATCTCTGGGCCTGTTTCTTTCTGTATAAAGTATAAATAGTACATTCTTTTACTATCCACCTAAAGCCATTAGAATCAAATGAAATTGAGCTGTTAATTGCTAGTTTCAGTAGTTCTTTGCTAATTTGGTTATGACTATATGACTGGGATGTTTAAATATGTATTTAGGAGAGAGTTCTTTTTAATCTAAACTTCATAGCTGCCAAAACGAAGATCGATATAATCTCAACTCTGATGTCCCTGAACAGGTGGGATAAACTGAATGGATAAGCAAATTGTGGTATATCCTTACAAGGGAATAAAAAAAACCAAACCTGTTGCCGTGGAGTCAATTCCAACTCATAGCAACTCTATAGGACAGAGTAGGACTGCCCCATAGGTTTTCCAAGGGGCAGCTGGTGGATTCAAACTGCCAGCCTTTTGAACTCTTAACCACTGTGCCACCAGTACTTCATACAATGGAATAGTACTCCACAATTAGGAGAATATATAAATTGGAGGTCTTAAGTACATATGTCCAGTATTTTCAGTTGTGTACAGGGTTATTTTACATGTATTTTTTTCTGCAACTCTTGTCAGGGAATATATGACAATGAATGATGGGGCTGAGAGTTCCACCTCCTTTCATTAAAAGAAACTTATTTGGAATTGATTAGCAGTCAATGAAAATGCTGAGGTCTAAGTCTCTTTTTTTCCTTGATAATTTTTTTTTTTAAATGTGCTTGGAATGCAATTTGTTTTTGTTTTTTAATGGAGGCTAGTAGGTTTGTGATTAGAGAGCAAACAGATAAGAAAAATGATGAGCTGAAAAATGACAAGGTCAGTACAGGAAAAAATCAATGCATACTAGTATCAAATGTGTCACTCAATTTTTTGAACTAGCTTTAATGAGATCATTTACATACAATAAAATTTACCAATTTAAAGTATATAATTCTATCAGTTTTGACATATGTATATAGCTGTGTAATCATCACAAAGTCAAGGTATAGAATATTTCATCATCCCACAAAGTTCCCTTATGCTGCTTTCAGCCCCCTTCCCAACTCCCTGGCAACCACTAATCTGTTTTCTGTCACTGTAATTATGCCTGTTTCAGAATTTCTTATGAATGAAATTATGCAGTATATATATAGTCTTTTGTGTCTGGCTTCTTTCACTCAGCATAATGCTTTGGAGATTAGTCCTTGTTGTATCAGTAGTTTGTTCCTTTTTATATATTTCCTTTCTCTCCTTGTCATGTTTTTGTTTTCCTCTACTTTTTTGAACATATGAAGTATATTTATAATAGCTTTTTAACATCCTTGTCTGCTAATACTCATTTCTGGTCTTTTTCTATTGATTGACTTTTCTCCAGGTTGTGGGTCATATTTTCCTGTTTCTTTGAATGCCTAGAATTCTTAATTAGATGTCAGGTATTGTGAATTTCACATTATTGGGTGCTGTATTTTGTTGCATGCCTTTAGATCATGTTGGACTTTGTTCTTGGAATCAACTGGATTCTTTTAGGACTTATTTTTAAGCCTTGTTAGGGCAGGTCCAGAGCAGCCTTTAGTTAAGGGCTAATTTAGCTTCACTGCTAAGCTCCACCTTTCTGGAGGACTCTATCAGATAGATGCCCCATGTGTTACACAGTCTTTCCATTCTGGTGGGTAACAATTCAAGCTGTCTCCAGCTCCGCGTGAGCACCAGGAATTGTTTGGTCTACCGCTTTCCCATGGATCTTTCCTTGGCCTCTGATAGTTTCTTCTCATACATGTGCAGAGCAGTACTCAGCCAGAGGCTCAAGGGGACCCCTCTGCAGATTTTCAAAGCTCTCTCTTTGCACCTCCCTCCTCTCCTGCAGATGGTCCAACAAATTCTACCACCTTAGCCTTCCCAGACTCCAGTCTCTGGTGTCCTCAACTCAAGAGACTGGGCTCCCCCTTCCTGTGCTGCAGCCTTCAGCCTGTTTAAGGCAGTAGGGGTCAATCCTAAGGCTCACCCCTTTGTTTCCCTTCTGGCAGCAGTTCTGCACTGCCTGTGGTCCACAGCTCTGGAAACTGTAATTTTGTCCAGTTTTCTCTTGTTTCAGAGCAGGAGGGTAAATCTGGTCCCTGGTACAACATCATGGTCAGAGTGGAAGTCTCTTATAAATGTAAATATATATTGTTATTTCTAGGAGAAAATTGGCTCATTAATTTTCAACTTGCTTAAATATAACACGGTTTAATATCTGCTTTATTCTTTGTAAAACATATGAATGTGCAACTTAAATGATGTTCTTCAATGTTCACACTAATTAGGCTAATCTAAGCTTGACTATAATTCTCAGGTCAGCCTGAAATTATCTACATAAAGAGTACTAATTTCAGTTTATTTGTAGCAAACTTATCTAGACCGGCTTCCCATCAATGATGTGTATGTTAATATTCTAAGGGCATTTATTAGCCATCTGCATTTTTGATTGGATAATTTGTCTTTTGTATGTTTTGATTTTTTAAATATGAATATGCTGACTTTCTAGTATATGTGAGAAAATGACTGTAACCTTTTCTTATTCATGAGTATTCATGGTTGAGAAGACCATAAGGCAGTTCTTAGCTCTTGGCGAGCTGATCTTTGAAATTTATTGGCTTACTGTGGATAACGGAACAATTGTTTGTACATGTGTTCACAGATTGACCTATCAGAGTGTCAGCCTGGCCAAATATTTAGTCTCTTAGCAATTAGAGTAATATATGTTTTAATCTACTTGCATTTTAGGGAAGATGAACTAAGGAAGATTAAAATATTATTTTGCCTTATTATGGATATGTTTTTTATTTCTTAAAGCTCCTTTCTTAAGGAGTTTTAAGGACACAGTGATAAAAATGAAACTCTCGAAGAAAATTTTGAGCCCTAAGTGGCTTTATTTCTGGTCTTACCTATAAAATTAATTAGAGCGTGGTTAATTGGAACAGTTGTTGAAGTTGGGAGATCTAGCTGTGCCACCTACTTCTGTGTGACTATAGGCAAGTCATCACCTCTGTGAGAACTTCCTAACCTGTAAAATGAGGATAATAATAAATATATCCTACCTACTGAACAGGGATGTATAGAGTGCTAAATTAGGTGTATGGTTGAAAATGTTTAAGGATACTATAGTGCCTCAACTATTAGTTGTTAAACTTTATTTTTTAAATTATTATAAGACCTGTGATCAACACCTAGTATGGTAGAATAGAAAGCAAGATAGCCAGTGGCATCACTAGGGTTGGTGTCACCATCCCCCTTAAACCTCCTCCTGTACCAAACCATACAGAATCCTTAGTAATGTTTTTGTTCTAATGGTACTTATAAATCATAATTCCCGTGTATCACTCCTTCTTTTCCTTTAATTACTACTTCATTGTCTAAAAAGTTATTGATATAGGTTCACAAATACTAATTACCACCATATTGTAAACACCAGAAAATTTGGCAAAATCAGTGACTATCAAAACACCGGCAGACATGAAAACAACAGCGCATGCTTGTAGCGCGTACAGATAAAAACCATGTAATTCTAGGTGTCTTTGTAATTGGGCTATAATGACAGCTCTGACTAGAGGGCATTAGAAGATTCAAAAAGTAAATTAGCATGGAGTTTTAGCCTTATGGATATATTGATACATGTATGGGCTTACAAAAAAATGTTTTTATTGTAACTAACTACAGGGATATTTTTATAAAATATAAATAAATTTTTGCGGAAATGCCATATAAAAATTTTATAGATAGTCATTTTGGTGTCACCCAGTGCAGTCTGCACCCCCCCCCCGTGTCCCCCTAGTGACGCCGCTGAAGATTGCAGATGTGGTCCCAACTTGGGTGCTGAAGTCTTAAAACCAATCATTTTAATTTAATGAGTAAAAAAAAAAAAAAACCCTATTTATATTCTATGTAATTTACTGTGCCAAAATATTTATGTTGGAAATGAAGAAATAAAGCATAGGACTGATTAGATAAAATGGAGATAGAGAAGATCACTGTCCCTTTTCCTCTCCTTTTTCTTAGTATTGTTTTGTTTTCCCTCCCCATGATTTTCCAGGCAAAGAGTGTGTGCAGCAGTTAGCTGAAAACACCAGATATTTCAGGAGACGCCTGAAAGAGATGGGCTTCATCATCTATGGAAATGAAGATTCTCCAGTGGTGCCTTTGATGCTCTACATGCCAGCCAAAATTGGGTATGTTTTGTTGTAGACTGTGGACTGGTCCCTTGCTAGACTTCAGATAGCTGTGATACGAGACTAAGGGTTATAGATTTTGTTAGAGAAAAATGTCTTTGTCTCATTGTGTTAAGTTTCATTTGCTAGATATGCCATCAATTAAACAGTGGATTCTAAATTGCAAAATCTGTTGACTTGTTATTCTTTCATTAAACAAACATTTGAGTGGATAACAGTCACTGTTCTAGGGGGCTGGTAGAGCTCAGTGAACAAAATACAAAAATCCATGTCCCGGTGGCACTTATGTTCTAGTGAGGCCAGAGTCAGACAAACATAATAAATCAGTAAATTATGTAGTATGTTAGAAGATACGCTATCAGAAAAAATAGAGCAGGATAAGGAGGATTGATAGTCCCTTATGAGAGGGCAGATTA
This sequence comes from Trichechus manatus latirostris, assembly GCF_000243295.1. NCBI lineage: Eukaryota > Metazoa > Chordata > Mammalia > Sirenia > Trichechidae > Trichechus > Trichechus manatus. The sequence goes on along the minus strand of NW_004443946.1, from coordinate 30,399,285 downwards.
TGATGTTAAATAAGATAGTCAGGGTAGGCCTCATTGGGAATCTACTTCAGAAAAAATGACCTCTGAGCCAAGAATAGAAGTAGCCGAGAGAGTTAGCCGTTTGAGGAAAGAAGCATACGTGTAAAGGCCATAACATAGAAACCCGCTTGGTTGGAAGAATAACAAAGAGGTCAGTGGAGCCAGAGTGCAGGGCCCAAGGGGAACTTGTGGACTATGAGGTCAGAGAGGTTATATCAGGGTGTGTTATTGGATATTTACCAGATGTGCAGATTATACCAGTTTCTTTGGTTTGTACAAGGCATATATAATGGAAAGCCTTACCCTGGAATAGCTTTCGATGTATTTGAAAAGACCAGATGTATAATGAAACCAAAAGACATTTGAAAACCAAATGTGAACAAATATAACTATATGAAAAACAATTATATGCAAAGTTGCACAGGAGATGGAGAATAAAGGAGTGGTCTTCTCAGTTTAGGCTAAGTGAAAAAGACATATCTTTTTGGAATAGGTGAGTTTTGAGCTGGATTTTAAATATCCTGTTGGATAAGAATTACTCCTCAGATTTGACTGAACTTACCAAGGGAGCATATATTTTCCTTCATCTTTGAATCTCCAGTGCCTACCACAGTCCTCTGAGACATTCAGTAAATTTTTATTGACATGAATAGCAGGGAAAATTAAACTGGGGAGCCTGGAAGTATGGTGGTTTCAAAGATAGTAAGGAAGAAATTGGGAAAAGGTGATTACTGAGGAGAAAACGTGAGTTTTCAAAAAGTCATACGGGCAATTGGCAGTGTGGCCTTCAGAGAGTACGATAGAAATGGACCAAAGTAGAGGTGTAGGATTTTCTTTATTCTTCTTCAAATGGAATTATCATAAATAAACTTGAAGGATTATTGGACCTGGAAGACTCACTTATTCTGGAATCCTTTCATTAGAGAGGACTGTGTGTAATCTGCAGTCTCTGGGTGGTACACATGGTTAAGCATTCATCTGATAACTGAAGGGCTGGAAGTTCAAGTCCACCCAGAGGCACCTCAGAAGAAAGGCCTGGAATCTACTTTTTATCAGCCATTAAACACCCTATGGAGCACAGTTCTACTCTGACACACATGGGGTCACCATGAATTGGAGTTGACTCAACGGCAACTGGTGGTCTGGTGTCTAATCTATTCTTCGCAGGTGAACTGACTGTAAATTATAATTACAATTTAGAACGGATGAAACTTTGAAGCTGTAGAATTGGAATAAGGCACTAGATAGTTTGGGAGCGTGTGCTGAAGATACAGGTGTTCAGGCCCATCCCTAGCGCAAAGGAGAGGTACACTGAAGAAGGTGGGCTGGCACTGGAGAGGGTGAGAAACACTGAGAGCTGCTTTGAAAAGGCCAGTATTAATGTAGTGCAGGGTGTTTTATTCTCAAAGGAATATTGTAAACTGCTTAAGGGAAAAGTTTTTTACAAAGATAAGATACATTAACAGGAGGAAAAGACAAAGAACAACATAATTTAGTAAATAACAAAATTTACATGAAAGTTAGAATTGTGTTACTTAGACAAGATACAGATGAGTAAAGTTACATGCCACCAATTTGGCTTGAGGCAGGGACTTTAAATAAGAATTGTGTCATCTGGATAATCAGCTGCTGAAGCCAGGGGATGAGCTGGCCTAACAAATACCAAAAGAAACCCTAAATTCCAAAGGCAGCCTTGCTCCCTAGTTGATTAGAGAAATGTCTCACCTGGAGGACTCATGCCAATTGGCTATCCTTGCAGCAGAAAGATGCCCATGTTACAGCAGATCCTTTGTGTCCTCTAACTGCCAGACCTATCGTTTCAAGGACCAGGTTTTAAACTTAAGTTCATTTGGAAGCTTCTAAGCCACTGTTACATCAGGGACATTCTTTAAGACTTCAGTTAAAAAATCTCTTTAGGCCAGCCATACTAATAATTGGTCCCTGCCAACTATATTCTTTCACCTTTGTAAAGGAAACCATTTGGGAGAAGACACCTTAGGATTGAATAGAAGTTGGTAAACTGTCAGTTTTAACTTTAAGAGAAGTTAGAGAGAACCCCTAACAGAAGTCTCCAATGACTACGTCGCCAGAGAGTCTAAATCATTCAGGACAGCAAGACTTTTGTTCTGTGCACTTTATTACTCTTCTTGGTTTATTTTCCTTATTTTCCCTTTGCAGTGCCTTCGGACGGGAGATGTTGAAGCGGAACATTGGTGTGGTTGTGGTGGGATTTCCTGCTACCCCTATTAGTGAGTCCAGAGCCAGATTTTGCTTGTCGGCAGCTCATACCAAAGAAATACTTGATACTGTAAGTAGACACTTTTGCCTTGATATAAATATGCCTTATACTGAGAGGGCCGTTATATCAGATGGGGTTAATCACATGTTAATCCTAATGTTCTTGGAGCACCTAAGAAATTTACTGGTAAAACAGGAGATGGTATGCACTGCTGCATACAACGTTGTTATTGAGAAAACAAATTGCAAAATCTTTACCATTGCCCACCAGGCCCTGTGTGATCAGGGCTGTGCAAAACTCTCTGGCTTTATCTGGTTCCACTCTTCCTCTCATTATGGACTCTACAGCTATACAGTTCTCTTTCTCCTCTAACCTTTTGTATGTTGTTCTGACTGTAGAATTTTCTCTCTTGAGCCTCCTCTCCCCTTTGCTTGGCCGGCTCCAATTCATTCTTTACATTCCACTTAAAAGGAATTTGCTCAGAGGTTGTGTTAGTTTCCTAGGACTGCATTAACAAATTACCACAAACTGGGTGGCTTAAAACAACAGAAATTTATTCTGTCATAGTTCAGGAGGCCAGAAGTCCAAAATCGAGATACAGCGGGGTTGATTCCTTCTGGAGGCTGTTAGGGACAATCTGTGCTGTGCCTCTCTCCTAGCTTCTGGTGGTTGCCAACAGTCCTTGGCTTGTGCCTGCATCACTCCAATTTCCACATGTATCTTCACATGGCTATCTTCCCTCTGTGTGTCTGTGTCTCTGTAAATCCTAATCTCCCTCTCCTTTCTCCTTTAAAGACACCAGTCATTGGATTTAGGGCCCATCCTAACCCAGTATGATCTCATCTTAACTTATTACATCTGCAAAGACCTTATAGTCAAATAAGGTCATCTTCTGAGGTTTTGGGTAGACATGAATTTTGGGAGGACACTATTCAACCTAGCACGGGGTATTCTGAAATACTCACGCTGTGTGTTCCCTTGGAATCCTAAGCTTCCCCCTTAATAAATTATTCACACTTGTGTACTTAATTAATGGCTATTTTCTCAACTAGATAAATCTCCTAGAGGGTAGAGACTAAGTCTGTTTTGCTCATTCTATATTCCGCAGCATCTAGCATATAGTAGGGACTCATAATTATTACAGAATTTAATTATTCATAGTCTTAACTATATTCTCATCTCTTGGTATCTCTTAATAGGCTGTTATTTCACATCTAAGACTTCAGACTTTAAGTATTTCTAGGAGTTTTTAGAGCTTTAGAACATGAAATTTGCATAAAATTAGTTGGTAGAAATACACATTAATTCATTGAAAAGCTGTTATTGTTGTTGTTAGGTGCTGCCAAGTCTATTTCGACTCATTGTGATTCCGTGTGATAGAGTAGTGCTCCATAGGGTTTTCTAGGCTGTAATCTTTACCGGAGTATATCGTCAAGTCTTTTTCCTGTGGAGCAGGTGGGTGGGTTCAAACTGCCAGCCTTTCAGTTAGCAGCTGAGTGCTTAACCATTGCACCACCAGGGCTTCTCATTGGAGAGCTACTAATCCTAAAGAATATTATTATGAATATTATGAATATCTGTTTTGAAAAGTTCATTATAACAATGTAATTGACATTTTACATATCTGAATAGCTGAAGACTTTTTATGTTTCTTCTCTGTTTCTGTACAACAAAATTTCTACAAATATGAATATATTCTTGATCACATTCTGACATTGTCAAATTGGATTCAGTTATTTATACTGTATTTTTCTTTTCTTTTAATTTGATTATGTCTTTCAGCATTTTTTCAGTGGATTTCCCCATTTCTCAAAAATCTTACCAGTAATTTCTGCTTTGATTATTTTTTAACCCAGACATTTCCAGATAAACAAAAATCAAGAGAATTTAGCACTATTAGGCCTGCCTTACAATAAATCCTAAAGGGAGTCCTTCAAGCTAAAATGAAAGGACACTAGATAGTAACTTGAATCCACATGAAGAAATAGAGAACACTGATAATCATAACTACATAGGTAAATTAAAAAGAGTATAAGCATATTTTTGTTTGTAACCCTTTTATTTGATTTAAAAAATAACTACATAAATCAATAATTATAAAACTGGGTTGATGGGCTTATAGTGTAGTAAAAATATAATTTTTAATCTTTATGAAGACATCAGCATGGGAAAAGGAAGAGAATGGAGTTTATTGGAGCAAACTTTTTCTGTAATATTGAGATTTAATTGGTGTTAATCTGGAATAGATTATTTTAAGATGTAATCCCCAGGGCAACCACTAAGAAAATAACTATATATATATGTATATATGTATAGTAAAAGAAACAAGGGAATTAAAATGGTATCCTACAAAGTATCTATTTAACACAAAAGAAGGCAGTAATGGGGGAATATAGGAACAATAAATGCATAAAATACACAGAAAATAAATAGCAAAATGGCAGATGTAAATCCTACTTTATTGTTGAATACATTAAATGTAAATGGACTAAACTGTCTGTCAAAATGCAGAGATTAGCAGAATGAATTGAAAACAATATTAACTATATGCTGTTTGCAAGAGACACATTTTAGATTCAGAGACAGAAATAGGTTTAAAGTAAATGGATAGAAAAACATATACCATGCAAACAATAACCGAAAGAGTCAAAGTGGCTATGCTAACATCAGACAAAATAGACTTTAAGACAGAAATTGTTTCACTGGAGAGTAAAAAGGACATTTTTAAAGGATAAAATAAATGGTGAGTCCATCAGGATGACAAAGCAATTAATAAAAATATATGCACTTAACAGCAGAGCTCTAAAATACATGAAGCAACAACACAATTCACATTCCTCTCAAATGCACGTGCAATATTCTGCGTGATAGGCTAGGCCATAAAACAAGTCTCAATAAATGTAAAGAGACTGAAATTATATTAAGTATGTCCTCTGACCACAATGGGATTAAATTAGAAATCAGTATCAGAAGGAAATTTGGCAAATTCACAAATATGTAGAAATTAAACAACACACTCCTATAAGTAACCAGTGAGTCAAAGAAAGGAAGGAAATAATAAAGATTAGAATAAAAACTAATGAAATAGAGAATAGAAAAACAGAGAAAATAAACAAAACCAAAATTTGGTTCTTTATAAAGATCAACAAAAGTGACAAACCTTAGCTTAACTGAACAAGAAAAAGAGAAGTCTCAAATTACTAAAATCAGGAATGAAAGAGGGAACATCAGTACCAACCTTACAGAAATAAAAAGAATTATAAGGGAATACTATGAATAGTTGGAGCCCTGGTGGCACAGTGGTTAAGTGTTTGGCTGCTAACCAAAAGGTCCACAGTTTGAATCCACCAGCGACTCCTTGGAAACCCTACGGTGCAGTTCTACCCTGTCCTATAGGGTTGCTATGAGTTGGAATCCACTCGATGGCAACGGGTTGGTTGGTTGGTATGAACAACTATATGACAATAAATTACATAGCCTAGATGAAATGGACAAATTCTTAGAAAGACACAAACTATTGAAACTGACTCAAGAATAAATACAAAATTGGAATAGACATATAACAAATAAAGAGATTTGAGTTAATAATCCAAAAACTTCTCACAAGAGAAGCTCAGGTCCAGATGGCTTCATTGGTGAATTCTACTAAATATTTAAAGAAGAATTAACAGCAATTCTTCACAAATTCTACCAATATATAGAAGAGGAGGGAACATCTCCCATCTTATTCTGTGAGGCCAGTATTACTGTGATACCAAAACCAGACAAAAACATCACACAAAAAAGATAACTACAGACCAGATAGCTCATATGAAAACAGGCACATAAATCCTCAACAAAATACTAGCAAACCAAATCCAGCAACGTATATAAAGAATTATACACCATGACCAAGTGGAATTTATTCCAACAGTGCAAAGTGTATTTAACATATAAAAATTAATCAATGTAATAAATCATGTTAATAAAATAGTTTTTTTTTAATGCCTGATTACCTCAGTAGACATAGAAAAATCATCTGACAAAATCTAACACCCTTTCATGATAAAAACACTCAACAAACAAGGATAGAAGGGAATTTCTTCAATGTGCCATCTGTGGAAACTTCACAGCTAATAGCATTCTTAATTATGAAAGACTGAATACTTGCTTTTAAGGAATCTCTCCATTTTAAAACTTACTACAAAGCTATGGTGATCAAGACGGTGTGGTACTGACACAAGAATAGACATATAGATCAAGGGAATAGAATTTAGAATTCAGAAATAAACTCCTTTTATGGTTGATTTTTGACAAGGACTCTTAAGACAGTTCAACAAGGAAAGAATAGTCTTTTCAACAAATGATGCTGGCATAACTGGTTATCCACATGCAAAAGAATGAAGTAGGACCCTTAACTCACAGTATATGTAAAAATTAACTCAAAAGAGAGCATAAACCTAAACTGTTGTTGTTAGGTGCTGTTGAGTCAGTTCTGACTCACAAGAGACCCTATATACAGCAGAAAGAAACATTCCTGGTCCTGCGCCATCCTCACAATTGTTGTTATGCTTGACCCCGTTGTTGCAGCCACTGTGTCAATCTATCTCATTAAAGGTCTTCCTCTTTTTCACTGACCCTCTACTTTACCAAGCATGATGTCCTTTTCCTGTGACTAGTTACTCCTGATAACATGTCCGAAGTACGTGAGATAAAGTCTCGCCATCCTTGCTTCTAAGGAGCTTTCTGGCAGTACTTCTTCCAAGACAGATTTGTTCATTCTTCTGGCAGTCCATGGTATATTCAATATTGTTCACCAACACCATAATTCAAAGACATCAATTCTTCTTTGGTCTTCTTTACTCATTGTCCAGCTTTTGCATGCATATGAGGCCATTGAAAATACCATGGCTTAAGTCCGACACACCTTAGTCCTCAAAATGACATCTTTGTGGACTTTTTTTCAACACTTGAAAGAGGTCTTTTGCAGCAGATTTGCCCAGTGCAATACAGTGTTTATTTCTTGTTTGCTACTTCTGTGGGCATTGATTGTGGATTCAACAAAAATAAAATCCTTGACAAACAATATTTTCTCTGTTAATTGTGATGTTGCTTATTGATCCAAACCTAAATAAAAGGTAAAATTGTAAAACTCTTAGAAGAAAAATCTAAGGCTAAATCTTTGTGACCTTGAATTGGTCAGTGGTTTCTTTGCTATGAACCAAAAGCATAATGACAAAGCAATAGTAAATAAGTTAGACTTCATCAAAATTAAAATTTATGTGCTTCAAAGGACATCATCAAGAAAGTGAAAAGATGGCTCACAAATGGGAAAAAATATTTGCAAATCATGTATCAAATTAGGGATTGTATCTGTAGGCAAAGGATTTGAATAAATCTCTAAAGAAGGTATAAAAATGACTAATAAGCACATGAAAAGATGTTCAACATCATTAGTCATAAAGGAAATGCAAATCAAAATCACAATGACATTCCACTTCATGCCCCTTAGGTTAGCTATGATAAAAATGATGACCATAACAAGTGTTGGCGAGGATGTGGAGAAATTGGAAGCCTCATACATTGTTAATGGGAATGTAAAATGGCACAACTACTTTGGAAACGGTTTAGCAGTTCCTCAAAAAGTAAAGCGTAGAATTACCATATGACCCAGAAATTCTACTCCTAGGTATATATCCAAGACAACTGAAGACATATATTCAAACAAAAACTCATGCACCTGGCATTATTCATAATAGCCAACAAGTGGAAACAGCCCAAATGTCCATCAACTAAAGAATGGATAAACAAAATATCTTAACACTTGGTGTTTTCTTAAGAACCCATCTTACCCTTTGATCCAGAGGTTCAGTATAGGCTTTTTGTTATAAATGGTAATACTTGTAATGCTTCCTTAGTTCTAGTCTAATTAAATATACCAAATGCAATGGCCATCAGTTTCTGGTTACAGTTTTGTTTTATGTAAATAAAACTACAGTCATGCATCACATAACATCTGTTCTGTGGGCCCATAAAGTTATAACAGAGTTCAGAAATTCCAGTTGGAGAACTGGACATAGCAGGTATAACCAGACATGGTGAACACAACAGCTTCCTCCACACAACACATTAAAGAAACACTTCCAGATACATTAAAACATCTGTAGCATAATCATACGGTAATAATAATAATATTTTGAAGTGCATTGCAAAATACTGCCTGTTATTACAAACCATTGTATGTACCTCGAATTTTTAATATAATAGGCTTTAGGGCGTTGTTTCGTAGCTATGGGTGGTGCATAAGTCAGATGTTTGTAACCCGGGGACTGCCTATATATAATCTGATGTTCACACAGCGTCCAGATCACATAACGTCCTGTTTCACAGAAGGTATCGTGGACATTAAGCGATGCATGACTGTACTTTGCCTGAAATGTTTGGTATGGGATCAGAGGAAATCTTGTAATCTATACATCCCTTTTAGTCACTGTCGTTTTCCTAAAGTAAGGTTCATAAATGTCCTTTCCTTTATGATCTTAGACTTGTAGACTTTTGTTTTAAATTAATAAATCCTATATCAGAGGTCAGGGGGAAAGTGGTTAATGGATTCTCCCAGCTGAAATTTATCTTAAATTGTTTCCTTATGGGACTTTGAATTAAACTTCTCAAAGGAACCACTGTTCAGATAGCATGTTGAAGTCCATTTCTTATTTGCTTTTTATATTTTTCACATTTTGAAATGAAGAATCTTTTTCCTTAAGCTAGAATACATAAGGAAAACTATTGATCTCTCTCCCAAAACTGGTTTTTAAAAGTTGAATTTAAGAATAGATAAATATGTCTTTATACTAAATATGACAATATATATGAACGAATTTCCTTTTCTGAAATATACAGTGTACATTCTGGAATGGAATTATAGCCATAATACTGGAGAGAAGACTGTCCATACAATAGAGATTTGGAGAGTCATACTTGGCAACAGGGCTTCTAATGCTTCTCTCCCAGTTTCTTAGTCTCTTATGAGTTGATGTCATAGATATATCCATTGTTTCTGAATCTGAGGCCATTAGCCCCAGATTAGTTTATCAGACCCACTAGTTAATATCCCCAGATACTACAGCAGTGAACTGCTGAGGGCCAGAGATCTGCCATTGACTGAAAACTACATTCCATGACCCATGCTAGGTACTTTCAAATAAATGGGAAAAATGCTCTATTCTAAAGGATTCCAGAATTTTTGCTGTCGTCCTTGAACTTCTCTGGGTGGCATCTGGGGTTAGGATCTCTCTGTCCATCCATTTTTCTGAGAAATTATGAACACATATCGCTTTCCTAAATTGGGATCCTCTATTTTGACTCTGTGCACTCCTGAGTCCAGTTAGGTCCACTACGTCCCATTCTCCAGTTGGAATTTCTGAACTCTGTTATAACTTTATGGGACCACAGATGTATATGTGGTCAGATGTTGCACGAACAGATGTTACTGTTCACACAAAGTGAAGGGGTCACTTTGTGATCTGACACTTATCATTTGTGTACTTTCATGTATGTACACTATATTTCACCAAGAGTTAATTTTAATATGTATATATAAAAGAAACCACATAAGAAGAATTACCTCTAGCAGTTAGGACCACTGATCAGGGAGAGACTTTTCTATACATTTCCTACCTTTTTTATAAGAAATTTTCTAAAAGAAAAATATGTACTTTGAAAAATCGAAGAGCAAGGTTTACCAAAAAGGAAGCAAGTTATACGGAAATAATTAAAGTTTTGATAGAAAAACAAGATAATTCCTCAGGTTAGGACTTTGGACTTTGAAATGAGGCCTAGGTTCAAATCCCAGCTCTGACCTTTACTTAATCCCTTGCTTACCCTCTGTCTGTTGCCTACCCAGAGTCTCCATCGAACAGCTTATACTTTTTCTTACTAAGGCCGCACAGCAGCCCACTTTGGGGACTTTCTTAGTCTTGCATCTAGGAAGCAGCTTAACTCAGCCTTCTCATTAGTTTTCTGGAATACTAGGAAGAACATGTACTGAAGTATAAGAGGAGAGATGATAAATTGTAGCCACTGTGGCTATAAGTGTAAGAGGAGAGATGACAAACTGTAGCCAGTCTGGATGCATATCCCTTTTTCTACCAAGCATATCATACTTTGGTGAACCATACCTTTATCCTGTGACCTGACTGCTCACAGCCTATTCATGGTTGGCCTGAAGTCCTTGCTCAAAAAAGCAGTTCTTTTTTTCACAGCTGTACTGTAGTCTCATCTGAGTAAAAGCACTAGACACTTAAAGTCCCACCACCAATAGCTTTGCACATGATTGTTTTTAGAAAAATCAGAAAGCAAGCATGATTGCATCCTGCTGGCTCTGACTGAACTTTGCTTTGTCTTGTGTGTTTTAGGCTTTAAAGGAGATAGATGAAGTTGGGGACCTATTGCAGCTAAAGTATTCCCGCCATCGGTTGGTACCTCTACTGGACAGGCCCTTTGACGAGACTACGTATGAAGAAACAGAAGACTGAGCCTTTTTGGTGCTCCCTTAGAGGAACCCTCCCTCACCCAGGACAGTGTGTGGCCTTTCTGAGCCATTTCCAGGAACCACATTTCTGTGGCCATCTCACGTGAAAGACATTGCCTCAACTACCGAAGGTGGCCACCTCCACTCTAAATGGCGTTTTGTAAATAGTAAAAACTGCTTCACATCCTTCCTTTGCTACATCTCACCTTCAAAAAGAAAGGTGGCTCACTTTGTCTTTTTTTCCATTAAAAGAAATTTTATTTTATAACTATTCTGCTTGTGAAATCACGCTGACCCCAGCCTGTCTGTGGCTAACCATGCAGGCCATTCCTCTCTGCTGTCCACCACGCAGACGGCTGGTTCTCCTTCCGGGCCCATCAAGAGCTACTGCTGGTCCTGGCCCCGTAGCCTCGAGACTCACCTGGCCCTCCTCACTAGGGAGCAAGTGCCTTCCACTTACTTCCCACCAGGTCTCAGTTTGCCAACCTTTGAATCCTTATGTAACCCATCAGGTGATCAACCAAAGTATTCTTTCTTTAGTCTTAAGTTTTGCCTCTTAAAAAAAAAAAGTCCGTAACCAGTAACATTGCCAAAAGGCTCATTATCTAGCTCCCCTGTGGCCAGGGACCTCCCCAGGCTTTGCTCTTACTCCATTTTGTTCTGGTCACCAGATATTTTCTTCCTCCACTATCAAATATTTCTTCATGACGGTCAGTGTCTGGGCTTTTCCCAAGCTCTAACCCTAACACACACACACGCACACACACACCCCCTCGGTTTAGAACACTTACTGTTTTAAAAGCACCCACCTCTCATCCTGGTCAGACCTCTGTGGTAAAGATGATTGTCACACCTTACTATTTTGTGTACAAAGCTGGTCTGTAGAGTGACAGGCACCCCAGTGGTGTGAGGGCACAGGGCCAGTGTGGAAAGAATTGATTACTACTTGCAGAATGCCTGTGGTTTGAATTTCTTACTGCTTTCCACTTTTCAAAACAATAACAGCTTCTGCTGTGTCTGGGTCCAGGTCAGGACTTTACCTGCAAAAGGAAAATACTGGTAAATTCTCTACTCAGAAATCACTTGTCATGTTCCAGTTGAAGGATTAAAGTTACTAAATCCCTTTTTGAAGCTGACCCATTTCAATAGTACTCTTTTGATGGCTAGTTTTTCTTTTATTCTTGATGTCCTAAGATGATCTTAACCTAGCATCTGGGGCTTAGAGTCTCCCTGTCCTTCCATTCCTTCTTTCATCCTCCATCCCATCTCCTATTTTTCTGAGAAATTCTGGACACATCTCTCTTTCCTAAAGTGGGGTCCTATTTCAACTCAGTCTTCATAGCATAACAGTGTAAAAGGACTTCTTTCAGAGAGCTTTATGCTGCATGACCAAAGAACAAATCTGAAAATCACCGTTTTTATGTTCTTCTCTTTCCGTTGACCAAAGCTTAATTGAGGAGAACTTTTGGCTTTATTATTCCCAAGATCAGCCTTTTAGTCACCATCAAGGATCACAGGGGAAGGATTGTAACAGAGTGGGAAAAGAACGTGTGGAAGTAGTTTTGCACATCTCTATTTTGAAATCACTCCTTTTGTTGGTAAAGATTCTCAGTCCAAATTACTGTGGGCATCTTCCACGTCACTGCATGTGCAGACACACGTAGTGGGGGAATATTAGCAATATTAGTGTTTGTGGAGTTTTGTTTTCATGTCTTGAGTATAAGTTATCTTTGGTTACTCTCAGCATCTGAAAGCTTTAAGCCCTTGAGATATTCCAAAGTTTTATTTTACCTTTTTAAAGTATAGAAAAGGGTAAACCAAAGAAGCAAGTGGAGATGCAGGGAATATATTTATCATTTACAAGTGGAAGTAAAAAAGAGATTGGTGCAAAACTAAGTTACTAGTCCTGTAAAATCAGACACATGGCTAACCTTTCCTGCACATCTAGTTCCTCCCATAGAATCAACACTACAATACCAGCAGCTTTCACACTGCAGTTAATATTTAATGGTATAAGGTTTGCAAAAGTCAGAAACTTTATTAAGCAATGAACTTACCTGCTAGTGTTTTTTATGTTGGTATGCATGAAGTGACTGCAAATTAAAATGTCAGTATGGGCATTTAAAACAACATTATCATCACTGTGCCAGTGCAAACATTTCTGAGAATAAATGTAGTTAGGCAACAAGTTTATTTTGAAGGGACAAAACTCCTCTGATCTACCCAGGACCTTGGTACTTTTAGAAGACAAAATATTATATATACTTATACATACTGGTTGTCTTGAAACTATAATAGAAATCTAGGGTCCAGGTCATATGACAGGTATTATTTATCCAAGCATTTGGGGGTGTACAAATATATATAAATACAAGCATTGAGAATGAGTAGAAATTTGGGGCCAAGTATTGTTTAATACACAGTTTAGTACATGGCCTGATTTCAAGAATCTGATGGGATTCAATTAAGCATCAGTTAACCGTTACTACCAAAAGCCAATATCAAGGTCACTCAGTAGAGACATGACTGATCCTCACCGTTTTTTGTCATCCCTCTTTTTTTATTTAGGGTCAGAGAGTCACAACAAACTTCCTCACGCAGTCATGTAAGGTGAACAGAAATATCCCAGACAACTACCGAAGGTTGTACTTGCCTGGTGCCCTTTCAGTCAGCCAAAGAATTGAACATTCTTCCAGTGCTTTGTCCTTTAATCTCTCCCTCCTTTATTTGGCTTTTCTTTCTTTCTGTGTTTTCCAGTTCTCGATTTTTAGAATTTCAGCCCCAGAGAAAACTGTTAACGTGGTGGTGCTGGGCTTTGGGGGGTCAGTAGATCAGATCTCCTGATTCTCCTTGTACGTTCAGCTTTACGTTCCGAGAAGAGGCAGGAAGTTTTTTATTTCTTGCCCCTTAAGGGAGCCTGTATCTGAGCTTCTTTTGATTTAGTATGGTCCAGCTAAATTTTCTAGTGAATGGTACACTTCTCTTCCTTCCTGTTAGTGAGAACCAGGAGGAAGAATGGCTTACGTGGGGAGATTCTTCGCTTCTCAGGGAAGGAGAAAAAATGGTATCTACCGCCACCTCCCCGTGTTTGTCCCCTTTTCCAAATTGGTGAGCGTCTCTGGCCCCCGGTGATAATGGAATGGGCAACAGTGCAGAACTGCTAGTCATGTCATGGGTTAGTGAAGAAAGAGAATTTGGACAATTCCTGCTAGAGAAATTTAATACAATTGACTGTCGGGGTTCTATTGCGTAAAGAACTGCAATGATCTAATTCCCACGTAGGTGTCTTTCCTCTCCTCGAGTTTTAGGTAACCCAAAATGGGTTTTCATCTCTGCTTGTGTGGTTAGGAAAAGGGGGAGAAGAGTGGGTTTCCTTCTAACTGCCTACCTTCATGAAGATCAGGAATTGTTGAGCATTTCACATAGGTAAAATCAGCTTAGCCTAAGGGGGTTGTGAAGAGACGTGTGAGAATCAAAGAATTCTTAGTGGCTGTTCAGTGTCTGTTTGCTTAAATACAACCCCAAAACCTACAGATGTGCTGCTACCTGCTTAACATGGAAGCTCAGTGCCCAACAGGGATCTTAATCCATTAAGCTAGTTAATCAAACACCTTCCACATGGACAGAGAAGCATGTCTGTTCTTTCCTCAGCTTTACCCACATGAAATGCAGTGGTCAGCCTCCCAGCCAACTGCCATATAGCAGAATTGAAGAGTGGCTTCCTTCCTTACCATACAGAGGAAGTGGTAGGACTAGCCAATGAGCCCTTTGCTTTTAATGGTATAGAGTACTGTCGTCACTTTTCTTGTTTCCAGTGACTTGTTTTCTGGGTATCTTTTGCTATAGACTGAATCTTGGGGGAAAGCCAGAGGGGCTAGCTTGTGCCCTTAACGAAAACGTTTTCTAGTCTCTGGTGAGTCTGGAGGTTTCACATTCCCAGTCCACCCTTGGGAGAGGCTTGGTGGGGGGAGCTGTGGGCAGGTTTTATTTACTTTATAGGATACATGATAAATAGCCTTAACTGTGATTCTTTTTGGTATGATGAGTTATAATAAACTGACCCTAAAGAATGCAATGGCTCTTAAACTGTAGTTACTGTGAAGCAATACCCAAAGCTCTGTCCTTTTGGAGCAGTTGTGGACAGGTTGAATCTAAGATAAAAACAAGAGGAGTAGCCTGATGTTGTGCTTTCTACATGTACTGCCTTGTTGCCATCTGCATGGATGATAACCCTTCCGTGCACGAGGAGCCTTGAGCCAACTCAGAGTCTGCTTTTTCCAATATAATTCCCAGATTTCCTTGTGCAAAGCTTGGACATTTGGCCCAGGCCTTCAAGGGAGTGGGAGACATCACTGATGAGGGTGGAGTGGTGATTTGTCCTTACCCTTGGCATTAGGTCTTGTTACCTCAGTGAAGTTAAGCTTGGAACAATGATTGGCGTGATAAAAGCATCCTTGCAGGTTCTTCCCAAGACACTGGTGAAATCACCCTGTCAATTCAGGCAGTGTGCCCATAGAATCTTGATGATCCCTCTCTGTGTAAAGGCAGCTAACATTAAGAGAAGGGGGAAAGAGATAGAGAAATTGCTTATGGGGGAGCTGATATCTTATTTTCTTGGCCCATATTTTTCCACTGACCAAGTTACCTGTAAACTGGAATTTGCAAGGGGTTCTGTGATACCTCATCTCTGTTGCTGTAATATGGGAAAATGAGAGGAGGGGACATGTAAATAAAAATTTTTAAATTTTAAAAATCCAGTAACATTTTAAAACAAATATCTCTTCCTCTCTTACAGCTTGCCCAGTTTTTGGCAGATGATTTTCTTTTTTTTTTTTTACTTTGTTGGATGAGTGTGAAGTGGGTTGGGGTAGGTGTATCAGTTTTGAGAGCGCATGTTAAGAACTGAAGGGAACTACTTGAGATGACTTAAGAATTTTTCCGTGCAAATATATTCTGTTCTGCCCTAATAAAATATTCAAAAAGATATATATCTGCCTTTATTCATTCAACCAGTAAATATCAAGCACTTGCTCTGTGCCGGGCACTGCACCTAGCATGCCAATAAGAACAGTGAACAAATAGATGCAGTTCCTACTTTCTAGTAAACAAATAAGCTTGTGAAAGTATTTAACGTTTTACAAACTGCTAAGGGGTATGAAGGAAAAGTAAAATGTGTGATAAAAGATTTTAACCAGTGTCTGCTTTAGAGAGGGGCGATAAAACTTTTCTGAGAAAATGAAGAATCTGGAAGAAAGAGTATGTTTGGAGCTCAGTAAACAAGGCGGAGAGTGGTGAGGTGAGCAGAGAGGAGGTGGTAGAGGCCAACTGCACTGAGCTTTGTCAGTCATGGTGAGCAGTTTATCCTGCATGCAGTGGGAAGCCAGTGAAAAGTTTTAAGCACTAAAAAAGATAACCACTAGCATGGTTTTTTTGTAGTCACTGACAAGCTGATGATAAAATTTATATGAAAACAGAAAGGAGCTAGAATAACCAAAACAATTTTGAAGAAAGGCTTACTACCTGATTTCAAGACTTTCTATAAAACTATAGTAATCAAGACACTGTGCTGTTGGCATTACGATAGTCATAGAGATCAATGGAACAGACTAGAAAGTCCAGCAATAGACGTGCACTTATATGGCTAGTTCATTTTCAGCAAAGGTGCCAAGGTCATTCAACGAGTAAAGCAGAGTCATTTCAACAAGTGGTGCTGGAACAACTGGATATTCATTTGGGAGAAAATGACATTCAACCCTTACCTCACACCATGTACAATAATTATCTCAAAATGGGTCATAGCTCCAAACATTGAAATTATAAAATGTATAGAAAAAAATAGAAGAGAAAATCTGTGATCTTTGGTTAGGCAACGCTATCTTGGGACACAGAAAACATCAATCATAAAACAAAAAAATTGATGAATGGACTTCATCAAAATTAAACTTCTCTTCAAAAGACCTAATAAAATGAAAAGGCAAACCCACAGACAGGGATAAAATATTCACAATACATATATCTGACAAAAGATTTATATCCAGAATACATAAAGACAATTCAATTAAAAAAAGAGGCAAAAACTTGAACAGATACTTCACAAAAGGAAATATACTAGTAGCTAATAAGCACACAAATAGATGCTCAGCATCATTGTTCATCAGGGAAATGCAAATTAAAACTACAAGGAGATACCCCTCACTGAACACTAGAATAGTTAAATTTAAAAAGAATGACAATACGAAGTGTTGGCCAAGATGTGGAGCAACTGGAGCACTCATAGATTGCTGGTGGATATGTGAAATGGTACAGCCACTTGAGAAAACAATTTGGTAGTTTTTTGGGCAGCAATTCCATTCATAGGTATTTAC
This sequence comes from Trichechus manatus latirostris, assembly GCF_000243295.1. Lineage (NCBI taxonomy): Eukaryota > Metazoa > Chordata > Mammalia > Sirenia > Trichechidae > Trichechus > Trichechus manatus. Next base: position 30,382,154 of record NW_004443946.1, on the reverse strand, counting down.
CAAGAAAAATGAAAGCATGCCCACACAAGGACTTGTACTTGACTATTCATAGCAGCTTTATTCATGATAGTAAAACACTGGAACCAATCCAAATGCCATCAGCAGGTGAATAGGTAAACAAATTTGGTATACTCATAGGGTGAAATGTTAGTCAAGATAAAGAACAAATTGCTGATACCTACCACAAGATGGAGCTCTGGTGGCGCAGTCGTTAAATGTTCAGTTGCTAACCAAAGGGTCAGCAGTTCGAATCCACCAGCCACTCTTTGGAAACGCTATGGGGCAGTTCAACTCTGTCCTGTAGGGTCGCTATGAGTTGGAATCGACCCCACAGCAATGGGTTTTTTTATGGGACCATATGATGGATAAATCTCAAAAACATGCTGAGAGAAAGAAGTCAAACACGAAAGAATATATAAAATGGTTCACGCTCTCAGCTGCTAACTGAAAGGTTGGTGGTTTGAGTCCACCCAGCAGCACCTAGGAAGAAAGACCTGGTGGTCTACTTCTGAAAAAATTAGCCATTGAAAACCCTATGGAGCACAGTTCTACTCTGACACACATGGGGGCACTATGAATCAGAAACTGGTTTACAGAGTTATAAAACAGCAAAGACAATGAAAGACTAGAATCAGATAAGACTAGAATCAGATAACCCTGAAGGGTGTGATCACCCATCCTACGGGGCACAAAAGAACATTGGCGTGATTGGAATGTTTTCTATCATGATTGCGGTGGTGGTTACATGGATGTATAAGTGTGTCAAAACTCACTGAACTGTACAACTAAAATGGATATATTTTATTGTATGTAAATTATACCTCAATGAAGTTGACTTAAGATAACCTGCCCAAGGGGAGGGAGCAGACAAGAGTGGGTGCAGCAGGACTAATTAGGAGGCTATGTCTAGGCAAGGCATGGGAGGAGGGAAGGATTGGAGTAGTAATGATTGACATGGATGAATAAACACATGAATGAATGAACTCATTATTTCCAAAGTCTGTGTTTGCTGTAATTTGAGGAAAGGAGTAGCATCTGGTGGAAGGTGCAAAATGTTGGTGAGATGAAATACTAGGTTGGATGTGAAAGTACATTAAAAAAAGAAAAAACTAAAAATCTATTGAATGAGAAGTTAACTTGAGCTTTAAACTTTCACCTAAAGCACACACACACACACACACACACACACGCAAAACTTTATAAAGGATTATTGTTGTTGTTAGGTGCCGTCGAGTCAGTTCCGACTCACAGCGACCCTATGTGCCACAGAACGAAACACTGCCCAGTCCTGCGCCATGCTGATAATCATTGTTATGCTTGAGCCCATTGTTGCAGCCACTGTGTCACTCCATCTCGCAGAGGGTCTTCCTCTTTTTCGCTGACCCTCTACTTTACCAAGCATGATGTCCTTCTCCAGGGATTGATCCTCCTGACAACATGTCCAAAGTATGTAAGACGTAGTCTCGCCATCCTTGCTTCTAAGGAGCATTCATTTAGCCTAGTAAAAGGCAATATGGTATAGCAGGTGCTCAAACGCTACATTTGTTCTGGCTAATATTTGCATGTTTACCATGTGCCAGGTATCTTATTAGGCATATGAAATTGCCAATATTTAATCCTTTTGACCAAAAAAATGGCAATTCCGTATAGTTCATCCTATTATAAGTCCTCTACATAGATTTTCCTTTACTCCTCACACCTACAATGTAGTTGTTGTTGATATTAGCTGCCATGGAATCAGTCCTTGACTCATGCACAGGGGAAGGAAACGCTGCCTGGTCCTGCACCTTCCCTGTGACTGGTAGTGGATCATACCATTGTGATCCATGGGGTTTTCATGGGCTGATTTTCAGAAGTAGATCACCAGGCCTTTCTTCCTAGCCCATCTTAGTCTGGAAGCTCCAGTGAAACCTGTTCAGCATCATAGCAACACGTAAGCCTCCACTGACAGATGAGTAATGGCTGCAAATAAGGTGCGTTGGCTGGGAATCAAACCCAGGTTTCTGGCATGGAAAGCAAGCATTCTACCACTGAACCACCAATCTGCCCTTAAACCAAAACAAACACGTTGCCATCGAGTGGATTCCAACTCATAGCGACTCTATAGGACAGAGTAGAACTGCCCCATAGGTTTTCCAAGGAGCAGCTGGTGGATTCAAACTGCCGACATTTTGGTTAGCAGCGGAGCTCTTATCCATCGCGCCACAAGGGTAGTTAACCTCCCTTTTACAATGACAAACACAAAGTGGTCAAATAACTTATCCAAGATTACCTGGGTGGTGCAAACGGTTAACATGCTCTGCTGCTAACTGAAAGGTTGGAGGTTCAAACCTACCCAGAGGCACCTCGGAAGAAAGGCCTGTCAATCTACTTTCAAACAATCAGCCATTAAAAACGCTGTGGAGCACAGTTCTACTCTAATACACACGGGCCCGCCACGAGTCGGAATCAACTCAATGACAACAGGCTTTGTTTTAAACGTAGAAGCAGAATTCAAACCCCAGTGTATATATATACTCCAGAAGCCATACGCTATCTCAAAACACTGCTGTTTTGGCTGAGTCTTTGGCTGTAATGTTTGGGATAGAAGTGGTCACTCAGAACTGTTCAAAATCCCCGGAGTTTTACTCTGGTTAAATACAGACTGCAACGGCTTTACAGTTAGGGCTGAGCTTCCAGGCCAAGCCTCTCCAGCACCTCCAGGGATCCTGTGCCTCACATTCCTGGGCTGAAATCTGAGGCAACTCTCACATGGCTCCTGGGTGGGCATCTTCTATGCCTTCTGACTGCTCGGTCACTGACCTGGCCAAACCCGTCTGGTGTTGGTGCATCCTCTAACGGTCCATCCACACTACTACAATTCTCTGGGCCCCTCAGGGTTTCTGGCCTCTGCCACAAGCTGAGGTTTTATTCCAATCCCTCAGAGGCAGGCCATTATTATGACTCGAATGTGGCCTACACTGGAGGTTCCCTGCAGGATCATCTGACTACTTCCTCATATGTGTCTCTCCACTGTCCTCCTGGGATTTTATCCCCATATCTGAGTCTCAACTTGTTCCCGATTTTTAAAGTACTCTGAGACCCCGAGGGAATTGAGTGCAGAGTGGCAGGTGTTGGGTTAAGTTTCCTCTGATCTCCAACTCTAGCAGCATCGGTGGAAGAGCTTTTGGGGGGCGCATCACTCCCGCAGGAGTCCTTTCCAGGCCTTGCTCCTCAGGTAAACCTACCTCGATGCATACATATTTGCCCGCAATGTAAAGGTTTGTTTGGGCCGCGACCAGTGCCTGCCCGTGAGGACCTGCCAGGTCCGTGCGCCCAGCGTAGCGGTCGGAGGTCGGAGGTCGAGTAGGGCACACTGGTCTCCGCAGGAGTTGGGGCGCAGGGCAGGAGAGGCCGATCCGCGAGCTGCAACTTCCTCCGAATAGGAATTCGCTTGGGGCGGCGACGGCGACAGCAGCGGGCACTGAGGGCGGGGAGGCAGCCAGATCAAAGAGAACCGCCCGCTGGGCCAAGGCGTGTCCGGGAGCGCTGAGGGGGCCACCCTTCCAGGGAGGGCGGGGGACATCCTGGTGCGCTGAGCCGGAGAACAGCGCGGACCCCTACGCCTGAGCCAAGGCAGGGGAACGGAGGGCGGGAGAGCCGTGCACCCTCGCTCTCCGCGCGTTCCCTCTCCTCCCCACCCCGCGCGCGCCCGCAGACGCCCCCTCCGCCGCGCGCGCTCCCGTGGCCGCCCGGTCTCCCTTCACGCGCCCCCGCCGCCGCCCGGTCTCCCCTCACGTGCCCCCGGAGGTGGGTGGCCAGGCCCGAGAGGCGGCCCCGCGCTCCCTGCCCCCGGAGGAGGCGAGGCCCTGCACGAACAGTCTCGCTGGAGCAAGGCGCGAGGCGCGGAGGCGCCGCACAGAGTCGCCTCTGGAGGGAGACGATGCCTCGACTCCTCGGCCGAGGGGGGCTACTCCTTGGCGTGGTGCTGCTGACGGCGCTGCTGACCGCCGGGCGCGGGCTCCCACTGAGGAAGCCGCGAAGCCCCAGACCCCGGCCCAGGAGCCCCGCGAGGCTGGCGGAGGTGAGTCGGGACGCGGGCAGTGGTCGCCCGAGTGACAGGGGCACAGGCAAGCCGGGGCGCCCCGGCACCGAGGAAGAGTCTCTGGCCCCGGCGCGCTGCCGAGCGATGCCAGGTGCGCCGGACCTCCAGGTGCCCTCACTGCCCGCGCGGGGCCTGGACGGGCCGTAGCGGGTCTGCGTGGGGAGAAGTTTCACTTCCATACTGACAGATGTAGGCTGGCACCCGGGAGCAGTCCGCAGCGCGCCTCGGAGCTCGTCGCCCTGAGCAAACCTCTCCTGCATCTGATCTTTCCACGTGCGCACTCGGAGAGGAACACGGCGCTTTGCGGAGTGGGGGGCTGGAGTTTCTGAAGGTTTACCTAAGAGATTCTAACGGTCAAGCGACCCTGTGGGGCAGCCCCTTAATTGAAATCCGCCAAGGATTCGAGCCCTTCAGGTGTAAACTGAGGCAAGGCGAGGTAAGCCAGGTCTCCGACGTTATTAAGTGGGAGTAATCAGGCAGGAACCTTTATATTATTATGTACTTGGAAAAGCAGAAGACGGGGTCCAGCCTGAGGAACCCCCCCATGTAAAGGATATAGTGGGTCACCTTGTGGGTAACCTCTGGGTGGGCGTTGGGGATGTTAGACAGAGGAGTGAGACAGGATAGTGGTTTCAGCCTTGAAAAGAATCCATGGTCTGTCAAAGGCCTGTCACTGGGAGTCAACAGCCCAGCCTGTTTCCCCCTGGATTGCGGTGGACATTCATCCCTATGGGGACGAAGCCAGGGCTGGGCTTATACCAGGGGTGTGCAGGGCCCTGGGTCCTCCCATCTGCCGAACTGTGATGGGAGGAGACCAGAATCATTGCTCCCATTTTCTTGAGGAGTACACTGAGGGGCTCAGAGAGGCTCGGAGTTGTAAGAGCAGAGCTTGGGCCTTACTGTTAGTGCCAAGGCTGCTCATGCACTCGAGAGGAAGAAAGACTCTGGCTGCACTTTACAGTGTCCTGTAGACTAGTGTTTCTCAACCTTTTTTCATTACCATCCCTCGAAGGAGCCTTTTGAGGATGTTGGTGGTTCAGTGGTAGAATTCTTACCTTCCGTGTGGGAGACCTGGGTTCCATTCCCGGCCAATGCACATCACGTGCAGCCACCACCTATCTGTCAGAGGAGGCTTGCGTGTTACTATGATGCTGAACAGGCTTCAGTGGCGCTGTCGGACAAACACAGACTAGGAAGAAAGTCCTGGCCATCTACTTTCTGAAAATTGGCAATATTTCATTATATTGTGCATGGGATCGTCATGAGTTAGGACCAATTCAGTGGCAGCTAACAACAACAACAAAGAGGAGCCTTTTAGACTTTTTTCCCCCTAACTCACCCCTGCAATGAAATTTTAATACCATAGATGTACTGTTTAACCATTTGTGTACTGTGTCCCTTTGGAGTGTCACAAACCATTGTGATATCTATGACTTTTTTGCCCCCCAAGATCCAGTTTTTGCCCCTGTTAAGCATGCATGCTGTAGACCAGGGTTTCTCAATCTGGACACTACTGTCATTCTGGTCTGGATAATTCTTTGCTGTGGAGGCTGTCCTGTGCATTGTAGGATGTTGAGCAGTATCCCTGGCCTCTGCCTACTAGATACCAGGAGCACACCCCTCCACACAGTTGTGACAACCAAAAGTGTCTCCAGACATTTCCAAATGTCCCCTGGGGGGACCCCTTCACCCCACCCTGGCCCTCACCCATACCGCTTCGAGAACCACTGCTATAGACAAATCCAGAGGAACTCAACAGCCTCTGGCCAACCTTACCTTCTAGGTGGAAATGACAGTGGTAATAAAATTAATTAGTGTTGCTTCTAGTTACTCATCATAATTAGTGATTTCTATTGTAATTCTTACCAGTTTGTCTTGTAATTACTTTTAGTAGGTTTGCAAAACCTACCCCCAATGAGACCAGCCTAGAGGATGAGTTATTTCAGAGCCAAAGTCATATCCAGCCCCTGCACAGGTCCTGGCACAGAGCCCTCAAAAACATGTTAAAGCAAATTAGTGCCATGGAGAAAAAACAGAGCTTGGCACCCAGGCTAGGGTTCTGGTCCCAGCAGGTCATTAACTCATGTATGACTCACCTTGGAGGATTTCCTCACATTTAAAATGAGAGGCCAGTTCGTCTACATGATGTAATGCAGCTCTAGCATTTTTCAGTGAGTCTGTGTGATTTGTGTTAAAGCTGTTATACACCAATGGTGTTATTTAAGGAATCATGGTGAGAGACTGCAGATTGCTCTTCTGGGCACTTGGGTGATGTGTCAGAAATAACTGACCATCCCAAACACCTTTAGGAAGAAGCTAAAGAACATAAAACCTCCTGGAGCTACGGGTGTAGGAAGACTGAAGGGAATCGAGCATTCCCTGGGCCTTGCAGAGTCAGAAAATGTTACTTGATGTGATGTCATTTCATTGTCACTGTATTTTGACATGGGCATTGTTTCCATTTTACAGATGAGAAAATCAAGGCACAGAGAAATTAAGCCTTGCTGGGATTGGGAGTCAGGTCTGTCATGATCAGCAGTTATGCTGGAGACCTTATATCCATCTTTTCATGCCATGCCCCAGCCTGCTCATCCTAGGTTTTGAAAACAAACATTAGCATTGTGAAAAAAATGTGCCACCCCGTACGTACTCTGAGTAAGGTTATTGCTGAGTGTCTTAGTTATCTAGTGCTGCTATAACAGAAATACTGCAAGTCGATTGCCTTAACAAAGAGAAATTCATTCTCTCATGGTCTAGGAGGCTAGAAGTCCGAATTCAGGGTGTCAGCTCCAGGGGAAGACTTTCTCTCTCTGTTCGCTCTGGAGGAAGGCCCTTGTCATCAATCTTTCCAGGTCTAGGAGCTTCTCAGCTTAGGGACCCTGGGGTCCAAAGGACACACTGTTCTCCTGGCTCTTGTTTCTTGGTGGTATGCGGTCCCCTCGTCTCTCTGCTCACTTCTCTCTTTTATGTCTCAAAAAAGATTGACTCAAAATACAGCCTAATCCTGTAGACTGAATCCTGCCTCAGTGACGTCACTGCCTCTAATCCTGCCTCATTAACATCATAGAGGTAGGATTTACAACACCTAGGAAAATCACATCAGATCACCAAATGGTGAACAGGCACACAATACTGGGAATCATGGCCTAGCCAAGTTGATACACGTTTTTGGGGGACACAATTCAATCCATGACACTGAGTCTCAGTTTACTCCCACGATAAAGTGGCAGTCAGAGAACCCGTTCTGTCAGATGGAGTGCTGGATGAGAAAGCACTGCATACATGGGTGGCATCATCATTACAAGGGGCCAGGCCAGGCAGCTTGCTGGTGCTGGAAAGGCAACACATGACACAGCCCTGCCTCAGTGCTTCTGTTCTGGTTAGGAAGCTGGAAACTACCCACACAGCCTCTGTGCCCAGCATTTTGTGCTCCTTGTCTTGGTATCCCCATTTATGGGGGAGGCAATGACAGTGGGTCCAATAACTGTCCAAAGGTCATGGAGGTAGTAAGTGGGGAGCAGGATCCAAACCCAACTTTGCTTAATTCTGAGCACTTAACCCTGGCACCCACCACCTCCTGGGTAGGTAAAGGAAGACCTGGGGAAGGGCTTGGGGGTTGATATCACAAGAGTGATGGGGATTTGAATTAGGCGAGAGAAGGACTGAGAGAGGACAGCTCTTTAAGCTGCAAGGAGTGTCCAGGGCTAAGCGTTCCCACAGGGGGCAGAACGGGGGAGTCCACACTGCAGCAGCAGGGATTTAGTTGAGATGGAAGGAAGCGTTTTTGCATCTTCTCTCTTTGTCACTCTAGCTAAAGATTTGTCAATTTTATTGATCTTTCCAGAGAACCAACTTCTGGTTTCTGCTCCGATCTTTGCTATTTCCTTCCTTCTGGTAGCTCTATGATTAGTTTGCTCTTCTTATTCTAGTTCCTCAAGTTATAGAGTTAGGCTATTGATTTGAGATATCTTTCTTTTATAATGTAGGCATTTATTGCTATAAATTTCCCTCTGAGCACCGCCTGGATTCTGGGGTGGCTATATTCATATCAGCCAAGATAGATTTTAAGTCGAAATCTGTTATAAGAGACAAAGAAGAACATTATAAAATGATAAAAGGATCAATTCATCAAGAAGGTATAACCCCCTTGCCGTCAAGTCGATTCTGACTCATGGGGACCCTATAGGACAGAGAAGAATTGCTCCGTAGGGTTTCCAAGGAGCAAGCAGCTGGTGGGAACTGCCAGCCTTTTGGTTAGCAGCCAAGCTCTTAAAAACTGTGCAATTGTAAATACATATGCACCTAACATCAGAGCCCCAGAATCTGTAAAGGAAGAACTTTATGAGGGTGTGGCCTGAGAATGAAGAACTATGTACCGGAGGAAGGAGCCTCCAAGCCTGGGATGGTGTCATGCCAGGTTGTTGTCATTGTCTTTGAGTTGAGCTGGGAGGATTAATCGGCACTACAGTGATGGCCCTGTGATTGTCCAGGCAGTTGCCTGGAAGCAGTGGCTGGATTGCAGGAGGATGTGATGGGTTGAAAGGTCTCTGCTACCAGGAGGCTGGCACCGAGAAGCAGGTATTTTCCTGAAGGTTGACTCTCTTTGGTTGGGTCTTTCTGGCCCATTCAGTGAGTGAGTGTCAGAAGGGAGACTGGACCCAGTTCTGTGTGATGCCAAAGCCTATGCCTTGATGCTCGCCTCCTGCAACTGGTCACCTCTCCGCACCTTGACCATTATTCTCCCTCGAGGCTGTTCTTCTCACTGGTAGAGGTTGGAAGCACTGGAGAGCTGGATGAGGGAGAGAGGGAAGGACAGGAATGGGGGCTGGAGGCTTGGCTGCTCCATGACCCCAGGCAAGTCCCCAACCTCCTGGATCGCAGTCTCCTAATCTCATTCCTCTGCTTTGCACCTCCCAGGGCTATTATGAGGATCAAAGGGAAAGATGGATGTGAAAAGTAGAACATCCTGTTTTAGTATTTTGTTCATTCAACACAACACAGAGTGCCAGACAGTGGACCAAAAGGCATGGCCCCTGCCTGGAGTTAGCAAATCTCAGGGTTACGAGACTCTCCAGCCAGACCACCTGCCTCCATCCCAGTTCTGCTACTCCTAGCTGTGTGACCTCCAGCAAGTTACTTCACCTCTCTGGTCCTTGGTTGACTTATCTGTGAAGTGAGGATGATGTTAGTCCTTACCCATAAGGTCAACACATAAAGGGTGCTCTGCAGGACTAGCTGCATGGTCTGTGGGGCCCAGTGTGGAATGGAAATGCAGAGCCTCTTTTAGAATTTCAAGATGGCAAGAGGAGACCATTTGGCCAAGTGTGGGGCCCTTCTAATCCAGGACCCTGTGCAACTGCATGAGTCACAAGCCCATGAATGAAGCTGACCCTGGTCCTGGAAATAGTGGTACTTGGAGGGTGTGCTCTGTTGATAGTATTCTGGGTACCATGAAGAGCTCTGAAGTCTCCACCAGGTACCAGGGGGTGGAGGAGTTAGAATATTGCATGCCATGAAGGAGGGTAGATGATGGGTGTAATCAGCCCCCTCCCTCTGCCCTTGTCCTTCAGCCTGACTTGGAAGGCAATGCTTTTGAGTTGCAGATCTCCAGCACATCCTGGGGAGCCAAGGTGACTGTGTGTCCAGCCTGGCTCTGTATGGATGGACCTAGGGCTCAGCGGCTGGGGCTGCAGGGAGGGGAGATGCTGCCTGCACCTGGCAGCTGGATTTCATTATCCGGATCAAGTTCATGACCCCTGAGGCACAGAGGAGAAGGGAGAACTGGGGAGCTGTAGGGGGAGCTGGAACAGGTTAGCAGGCAGGCAGGCAGACATGCAGTGAGGGTCTGTGGGCGTCAGGACTCTGTTATGTTAACTGGAAACACGTGGCCCAGGGGCTGCCTGGCCAAGCCTGGGAGGGCACGTGTAGACCTGTGTGTGTGTGAGAGAGAGAGAGAGGGAAGGAGAGAATGAATTATGGTGGGACTATATCCTGGAATGTATTTAGTCTGTATCTGGGCAGTGACACCATCACCCAAAAGAATGGAGTTGTGTATTTGTGCATGTGTGACCTCCTCATGTGAGCTTAACAGCTGGGGGAGATGGTCCTGTCACCTGTGGGATAGGACAGGAGTTCTTCAAGAGGCCAGAGCCTTAAAATTAGCCTCAGAACATCATGGGAATTCACCTGCCTGGAGATTCTGAATCAGTGGTGAGGGGTGGGGGTGGGGGTAGGGATGAGAGATCTTTAGGCCTGAGTAAGGTGTGCAGAGCTAACATAGGATCTGGCCCCTAAGGGTGCTCCTTATCTCACCTCTGTCCCTTCTGAGAATCATCTGTCACCCTCTAGGTAATATTCATTGCATGCTTATCATGTGCAAGGCATGATTCTAACTCAACAACCCTACAAGACAAGGACTGCCATTTCCCTGATTGACAGAGGGAGAAACTAAGGCAGATTGAGTAATCTGCCCAAAGACACACACCCCATAAGTGTACAAGTAGGAATTTGAACCCAGATAATGTGGCCTTGAGCTTGCACTCTTTACCACACATTCAACTGAAAGACATGACGATGAAGGTAGAAGGGCTGGGAATGCAGAAGGTGGTCACCCGTGAGGGGTTCTTGTCATGATTGTATGTCCATGCATGTGTGTGTGCACAGACACGTGGGCGTTGAGACCTGGCAGAGCTGAGTTTGAATCCTAGCCCAGTTACGTGTCACCTTTGAGACCTTACATAAGTCCTTCTTACCCTCCCTGAGCCTCCAAAGATTTATCTTTAACATAGAGATAGCCACACTCACCCCTCAGCATTGCCAGCATTCATTTATTCATTCAGCAGTGATTTATTGAGCTTCTACAATGCACCAGGCACTGTAATTGGCACAGCAGATATAACATGAACAAAGCAGACAAAAATCCCTGCCTGCGTGGAGCTTACATCCTAGTTGGAGTGAGTGGCAGAGGTAGGTGAGGAGCCCAGCCCAGGCCTGGTAACGATGATGTGCTTAGAGGTTAGTTATAGGTTGTGGCTCTGGATGCTCTGTCCATGTCCCTTCAGTCTGCATGTGGATTTTGTATTACTGTATTTTTATGCAAATAACACACGCGTTATACATTTTTTTGCCAACCGTGCACCCCCCCTTGCTATTTTCATAAGCGTATTATTTGCGAAAAAATATGGTAGTTTTCTACAGCTGCCATAACAAAGTGCAAACTGGGTGGCTTTAAACAACAGGAATTTATTCTCTCTGGAGGCCAGAAGTCCGAATTCAGGGTCTCGGCAGAGCCATGCTCCCTCTGAAGTCTCTAGGGGAAGATCCTCTCATATATCTTCCAGCTTCTGGTAGCCCCAGGCATTCCTTGGCTTGTGGCAGCATCATTCCAGTCTCTGCCTCTGTCTTCGCATGGCCATCTTCCCTGTGTGTGCCTCTGTTTCTTCTCCTTTTTAATAAGGACACCAGTCATATTGGTTTAGGGTCCACCCTACGCCGGTATGACCTCATGTTAACTGGTAACATCTTCAAAAACCTTATTTCCAACCAAAGGGTCAGACAGCATCCCTGGCCTCTCCTACTAGATGCCAGTAACACCCCTACCTCCAGTTGTGACAACCACAGATGTCTCCAGACATTGCCAAATGTCTCCAGTTGAGAACGCTGCTCTGGAACCACTGCTGAACCCTTGCACCACCTGCCATAGTTAGGCCTAGATGCCACAAGGTTCGGCCACCCAGATCAGCCAGAAAGCCTGCAGGACCCTGAACGCCTGCCACTCCCCAAGGCTGCCTGTCTCTGTGCCCCAGAGGCTGTAGACAGAGTGGAACTGTTGAGCAGTCCCAGGGACAGTCAGGCCCCCAGTGGAATCGTAGGTGGGAGCTCCCAGGAAGACAGCATCAGGGGTGCTCCAGGGCCTTTGGATTGGTCAGTGAAGAATTGAGTTGTTCCATTACTCACCATTGCTCTTTCCAGCCTTCTATCTTTGCCGCCTAGACCAGAGCACTTTCACTCAGAGAGTGACTCGGGGTCCATCTGAGATGGGTCTACAGTGGCCCTGCAACCAGGTATTTCGTGCAGGGAGGCTTGGAGCCAAGCATCTGGGGGAGATTGAGGGGAGACAGAATATTCTGAATCTCTTTTCCAGCCTCCCAAGGAAGAGAATAAGTGAGAGCAAGAAACGAGACTGATTAAGGCCCTTGTTTGTGACAGGGACTCTCTCAGTCCTCTGATGTGTAGTGCTTGTCACATGATGGTTAAGAGCATGGGCTCTGGCCCAAGCTACCTGGTTCAGATCCTGGCTCTACCACTAATTCTGTGTGACCTCAGGTGCGTTCCTTGACCTCTCTATGCCTTAACTTCCATTATCTGTAAAATGGGGGTAATAGCTAGCACCTACATTAGGGTTGTTATGAAGATTGAGAAAGTGATTGTCAAGTGTTTAGAATATTGCCCAGCACACAGTAAATGCTATGGAAGTCTTTGATAAATAAAATTCTAACAGTCCTTCCAGATAGGAATTACTATCCCTATTCTGCAGGTGAGGAAATCATTAAGTTGAATGAGCTAGTAAGAGGCAGAGCTGGGATTTGAACCCAAGATTATCTGACTTTCCAGAACCCATGCTTTTCTGGCCATACCACACTGCCCCAAGGTAGGAGACATGAGCTGGGGTCAAGGCTGTGGCCTGAGTGGGGCAGGAGCAACAGGCCCTGGGTCTCTGGGGCACATAAGGTAGCCCTGGAAGGTACTCTTTCTGCCCTGGGGTAGAGACCTGGATCATGGCTGCAACCTGGAGGGAAGTCAACAGCTGCTGTGCTCCAGCGCCCCACTGCCCCCATCCCGCCCTGCTCTGGCTGTTAGACCTGCTGTCTGAGCAGGTGACCACTGGAGCAGGAGTCAGAGACAACCAAATCTAACTTTCACTCACTGTCTGGGCTGGAGCAAGGATGACCGCAGTGTGGAACCATGCACAGTGGCTGGTGGAGGGAAAGAACTGACAGACCAACAGCCTGGAGCAGGAAAGGGGCCAGGCCCCAGGTGGGCAAGAGGAGGAAGGTAACTACGGTGGCTTGGGCAGGGCCAGGTGACAGGGGATCATGCTACGGGAATGGCCCAGGCCAGTCACCCACGCCCCTGTAGGACCAGGCCCATCTTGGGACCTTTCTGCCCTGGCTTGTAAGGTCCCCTTGGGGGATTCTGATGCAGGTAGTCTGCAAACTGGCGTTTTGGAAGCACTGCCTTAAACAACTCACCTCCCTTCTCTGAGCCTCAGTTTCTTCACCTGTAAAATGAGGATGTTGGACTGTATTTCTTCTATGTGTAGAAATCCTCCTATGTATGTCTAAAATCAGATTGCTACACATAGATGGGCCTGGTCCTACAGGGGAGTGGGTGACAGGCCTGAGCCATTCCCCTAGCATGATGTTGGCATCATTTGTCAAAGCACTTTGTGGACGCAGGACACTGTCTGACTGACTGCACCCTCCCTCAGCCTCTGCGGGTGTTAAAGCAGGCAGTGTTTGGATTTCTCTATGTACAAGGTCATGGGAGGCTTAAGTCACAGGGTGAGTTTATGAGCCGGGTCAGACCCTGGGCTCCCAAATCTCCCCTGTCTTAGTTATTTAGTGCTGCTATAACAGAAATACCACAAGTGGATGGCTTTAACAAACAGAAATTTATTCTCTCGCAGTCTAGGAGGCTAGAAGTCTGAATTCAGGGCACCAGTTCCTGGGGAAGCCTTTCTCTCTGTGTCAGCTCTAGGGGAAGGTCCTTGTCATCAATCTTCACCTGGTCTAGGAGCTTCTCAGCACAGAGACCCTGGGTCCAAAGGACATGCTCTGCTCCCTGTGCTTCTTTCTTGGTGGTATGAGGAGGTCCCTCTCTGCTCACTTCTCTCTATCCTTTCATCTCTTATAAGATAAAAGGTGATGCAGGCCACACCCCAGGGAAATTATCCTTACATCAGATCAGGGCCTGATCTGAGTAAGGGTGTTGCATCCCACCCTAATCCTTTTTAATTTAACCTAATCTTGCCTCATTAACACAGGCAGAGATTAGGATTTACAACACATAGGAATATTAGATCACAAAATGGAGGACAACCACAATACTGGGAATCATGGCCTAGCCAAGCTGACACATATTTTGGGAACACACAATTCAATCTATGACACCCCCTGGCCACCTTTTCAGGGTCCATGTGGGGTGAGCTCTGACCTCAGTCACCCTTCCTTCCTGCTTTCTCTCCTTCAGGTCTCAGCCTCCCTAGATTCCAGGCCTCTCAAGGAAGAGGAAGAGACCCCACTCCTCCCTCGAGCCCACGTCCAGGCAGTGTCTCGCCGACACAGGCGCCAGACCCTTGCTGAGTCAGGCTCCCTAACCCCAGACGAGGCTGCCCCTCCTGGGACCCTGGAGGACACCCCCTTGCTGCTGGAGCTGCAGAAGCTGCTGGGATTGGCCAGTACAGACTTGAGCACCCCAAACCCTAACATCCAGGTGAGAGCTACAGAAGGGCCATAGATCTTTGGCCCAGAGGACACCTAGGGAAGGGCTGAGCTGAATGGCACAACTCTAAGGTCAGGCTACCAGCCAGGCCCCCATCCTGTGTTCCTTGGAGGGCAGGGGTTCCTGTGTGTGGTCAGACAGTTTGACCCCTGTGCCCTCCCTATGGTGTAGTGAGGGGAGTACCTGCTCTTCTTCTACTTTCTAGCTGTGGGACTATCTTAGGCTGGATTCTCTAGAGAAGCAAAACCACTAAAGCATATAAATGTGTATGTATAGTGAGATTTATATCAAGGAAACAGCTCACATGACTGTAAAGGCTAGAATGTTCCAAGTCCGTGGATCAGGGTAGAGGCCTCTCCCAAGTCACACAGCCACAGAAGCTGGCGAGCCTGGTCAGAGAGCAGGGCTCCCACTCACACGCTGTGCAGGTTGACGAATTCCAAGATCAGCAGGCAAGCCCACAAGGTTTCTCCTGATTCACATAGCTGCAGGGGCTGGCGAACTCAAGATCAACAGGTCAGAGAGCAGGTCTCCGCTCATAGGCTGTGAAGATTGATGAATCCCAAGTTTGGCAGATAAGCTGACAGCTCAAGTCCCAAGAACTGGAGATGAAATGACAGGAGGCAGCCGCAGGATCCAGAGTGAGCAAAAAGCCAGAACATCTGCTTATATTCAGATGCAGGCCACACCCCCAAGGAGACTTCCTTTCATCTGATTGGCTACTCACAGTATATTCAGTCATGGGAGTGATCACATTAAAACACTGAGAATCATGGTCCAGCCAATCTGACACACAATCTTAACCATCACAGGAACCGTAGGCAAGACACTTGGCTTCTCTGAGCCTCTGCTTCCTAGACTGGAGCAAGGGGCCCATAGCACCAGCCTGCCGAGCTGCTGTGAGCTGCAGGGGTTCTGAGAATATGACAAGGCCTTGAGGGAAAGCCTGAAGGTGGGATCCCCGCCCAGGCCCAGCTCCTTACTGCAGGCCCATGAAGAAGGAGCTGAATGCACACTGCAGTGTGACTGCCCACCAGAAGGGCTTTTAGCAGAGGAAACTAGGGGGGCCAGGTGAAATTCCAGTGTACACACCCCATTGCCGGTCCTGAATCCCTAATGATAATAATGCTGCATTTTTGTATAGCATCTACAGTTTACAAAGCACTTTCACCAAAAGAGAAAAAACAGAAGACTGAAAGTACAGAACATGAAATCCTAAAATTGCTTAAAAATGTACGTGTATATGTCATTGTTGTGGTGTGCCGTCGAGCAGATTCTGACTCATAGCACCTTCTAGGATAGAGTAGAATTGCCCCCATAGGGTTTCCAAGGCTATAATCTCTTTTTTCTTTTTGGTGAGGGGGGACATTTCATTGTGCTTTAGGTGACAGTTTACATAGCAAATTAGTTTTCCAATCAATGATTCTTACACAAATTGGTCCCTGACATTGGTTGCAGTCCCCACAATGAGTCAGCGCTCTCCCCACTTCCTCCCTGGGTTCCCTGTTTCCACTAGTCCGGTTTCCCCATTCCTTCTTATCTTTGGTTTTAGCTAAATGTTGTCCTTTTAGTCTCATATAGTTGATTGTTCTAAGGAGCACATTCTTCACGGGTGTTATTGTTTATTTTATAGCCCTGTCTATTATTTGGCTGAAAGGTGGCCTCCAGGAATTTCAAGTTAGAAGCTTGTCTTAGGGCAGTAGTCTTGGGGGTTCCTTCAGTGTCTTCCAGACCAGTAAGTCTGATCTTTTTTTTTTCTTTTTTATTTGAATTTGAATTTTGTTCTTTACTTTTTACCCATTCTAACCAGGAACTTCTATTGTGATTCCGGTCAGAGTGGTCGGTGGTGGTAGCTGGCCACCATCCAGTTCTTCTGGTATCAGATTAGAGGAGGCTGTGGTTCATGTGGGCCAATAGTCCTTGGGACTAATTGCTTCCTGAGTCTTCGGTTTTCTTCATTCTCCTTTACTCACGGTGGGAAGAGACCAATAGTTGCTTCTTAGATGGCTACTCACAAACGTTTAAGACCCCAGACACTACTCACCATGCTAGGATATAGAATATTATCTTTATAAACTGCCAGGTAACCAAGATGTCCCCCAGTACTGTGGTCCTTAGACAAGGCTGTAATCTTTATGGAAGCAGATTGCCACTTAACTTTTGGTTAGCAGCAGAGCACTTAACCACTGCATCACCAGGGCTCCTTCATGTGTGTATGTGTATGTGTGTATGTTGTTGTTGTTAGGTGCTGTCGAGTCAGTTCCAACTCATAGCGACCCTGTGTACAAAAGAATGAAACACTGCCCAGTCCTGCACCATCCTCGCAATTGTTGTTATGTTTGAGCCCATTGTTGCAGCCACTGTGTCAATCCATCTTGTTGAAGGTCTTCGCCTTTTTCGCTGACCCTCCAGTTTACCAAGTATGATCTCCTTCTCCAGGGACTGATCCCTCCTGATAACATGTCCAAAGTACATTAATAATTGGAACGTGGAATGTACATAGGTGTGTATAGGTACATAAACATATACATATAAATATATGAGTGCATACATGTGTATGTGTGTGTGTATATATACATTTATACTACATATAAATGAGTACATGTATATGTGTGTACATCCACACACACACATACACACACATACACAAACACAAAGTGGAAGATTAATCACCAAAATGTTACCTGTTGGTGATGGAATTGTAGGTGGTTTTCATGTTCTTTATAGTTGTTTTTTTCTGAAATTTTGTACAATGACCTCATTACTTTTTAACAGCCCAAAATAATAAATGCTTTTAAAGTTCACCTTCACATAAGTAGAGACCTTCTTGGTTAAGAGCTTGGCTGCTAACCAAAAGGTCAGCAGTTTGAATCCACCAGCTGCTCCTTGGACACTCTATAGAGAAGTTCTACTCTGTCCTATAGGAGCACTATGAGTTGGAATTGACTCAGTGGCAACGGTTTTTTTTTTTTTTTTTGGTTCACATAAGTGATTTGATTTGATTTATTCACCATCTATAAATGTGGTGAAAGAGTTCCTCTCTAGAGCTCCTGTAGCTATTTGAAATCTGGTGGTGCAGTGGTTAAGTGCTCGGCTGCTAACTGAAAGGTCAGAGGTTGGAACTCACCAGCTGCTCTGCAGGAGAAAGATGTGGCACAGTCTGCTTCTGTAAAGATTTACAGCCTTGGAAACCGTATGGGGCAATTCTTTTCTGTCATATAGCATCCTCCATGAGTCAGAATCAACCTGACGGCAGGGTTTAGCTTTCATTTTCCCGCTTCACAGATGAGGAAATGGAGGCTCAGAGCTGCTTCGTGGCTCCCTAAGGCAGAGCAGCCCGCCTGCTGGTGGAGCCAGAATTCCAAGCTAGCTTCTTCCCCTCCCAAGTGCCTTCTCTTAAACCCTGGCTGCAGGTTAGAACCACCGTGCCCAGCCCCACCCAGGCCAGTTAAATCCATATCTAGGGTGAGGTGTGGGAGTCAGGACTGGTTCAAAGTGCACCTTCAGGTGATTCTAATGCACAGTCAAGCCTTAAGCTATGACCCCATGTCCTCTGGAAGCAGGGCTTAGAACTAGTTTGTTTTGGTTCGAGCCTCTGCTGAGAATTTGCATTTCTAACAATTTCCCATGCGATGCTAATGCTGCTGGTTAGGGACCAATTCTGAGAACCACTAGTTGAACAGTGGTTCTTCAGATTTATCATACAGAAGAACACCTGGGGATCTTGTTAAGCTGTAGATTGTGATTCAGTATATCTGGGGTGGAAATGTAAATTCTCAGGAGGGGTTCGAACCAGAAGGAGCGGGTTCAAAGCCCTGTCTGGAAGGCCAGGTAGATTAGCCAAGAGAAGACAGCTGGTTTGGAGCCAAGGGCTGCAGCTCTTTGCCCCTGCTGCCATCCCTTGTCTCCCTTCTCCAGGGTCCAACTCTGAGCCCTCCCTCACTGGCCAGCCTGGCCTCTGTCCCCCTGCAGGTGACCATTGAGGTGGTGGAGGACCCCCAAGCCGAGGTGGAGATGGACCTGTTGGCAGAGCCTAGCAACCGCTGGCCCCAGGGCACCCCTAGCTGGCTGCCCACCAAGGAGCTCTTCTGGCCCCTCTTCTGGGGCTACCTGGAGGGCGAGGAGGGGGGGACCCGTCTCAAGGACAGAGCTGCAGAGGAGGAGGAAGAAGAGAAGGAGGAGGATTACCATGCAGAGTACAGCGAGGGCGAGGACCAGGAGGGCACCGATGAGGAAGATGACGATGAGGATGAGGAGGAGCCTGGGTTCAGTGGGGCTGCAGGCGGCTGGGACCAGGGCTGGCTGGCCCTGGGGGACTGGGCCTTCAAGGAGACCAACAGCTATGGTGAGCGCCCCCATCTTGGCATCCCTGGGCTGCTGCCCCTTGAGATCCTGAATAGAAATGGGGATGAGGGAGAGGGCTGAGGGCTTTCCAGGCAGGGGCAGCCAGGGAAGTTAGGAGTACGAGCTTAGGCCCTGTACAAACATCATCATCATCAGAATAGTAACAATACCAACTGCATGCAAAATTTGTTTTTTTTTTTTAAAACAACATTTGACTCTCACAACAGCACTGAGATCCCCTAGGCCAAACAGACACTTGTTAACATTATATATATTCATATCTGTTCTTTTCCAACAAATAGAGAAATATAAATCCCACCACTCATAACTGACCTCGAGACTGTGGGTTTGAATCTTGGCTCTGTCACTTACCAGCTGAGTGACCCTGGGCAAGTTACTTACCCTCTCTGTGCTTCAGTTCCTTCCTCTATAAAATGGGTAATGGTATAACCCTTACTTCGTAGGGTGGTAGGGAGTATTAAATGAGTTAATATATGTAAAGTGCTGGCATGTAGTAAAAATACTATGTAAGTTTTGGCTATTTTTCTTATTTTTATTAGAAAACAACATAACAGCATAGACTGTTCAGAAAACAAAATATCACCCAAACCTGCCAGTCCCCCATGATGACGATTTTTGTTTTTGCATTCTGTGGTTCAGGTTTTCGCTGTTACAGACATGTTTCATACACAGTTGTAGCCATTTGCCCTGGAGCCTCCTCACTGGACTGAGGTGCCTGTGCTTAAGACTAAGTCGTGGGGGGCTTTTCCCCATTCACCAAAAAAATGTCAGCTAACAGTTTTCATGACTTTAAGCTTTTCTCCCATTTGTGTTCCTTAAACTCTTGGTGCTGGCTGCTCTGGCCTGCTGGGAAGTGAGGAGAGTACCGACTATGTTGGTATTTCTGGGGGATAGCACAATGAGCAGTGGGTCTCGGGCTCTGTACAGCCAGAACACTTTGGGTGCCCGGTCCCTCAGATAGGGAGTGGGCCCCTGCTGTGGGTCAGGGATGTTCCTTAATACTCCCAGTGTCAAGGAAGTATTGCCAGCCTTGGTTTTGATTGGCATCAAAAACTATAGCTCAGAGAGGTAGGGGGTCTTGCCCAAAGTCACACCAACAGTGGTCAGGCCACATGTGGACCCTGCTGGCTTCCAGCCTCAGATACCTGTTCTTCATTGCTGTGTTGGCACAGAGCTGGCGGCTGGGGGTTATGCTGTCTCTGTAGGGCCACCTTGTACATTTGCACAGGTTGTTCACTGCACAAAGGTACCCAGCTTGGGTGGGTGGGGGCTGAAATCCAGCCCATGCTTCATTCACCAGGCTGGGCGCCGTGGCATGGGCTGTCTTCTCCCGAGGCTGGGGTGCCACCTTTGAATTTGCACAAATGCGTCCTGTGGACTGTGCTCACTCATGCCCGGCTCCCTGCCTCAACCCAGACTATGAGCCTCAAGAGGAGTGGAGCCCCTGGTCCCCCTGCAGTGGGAGCTGCAGCAGTGGCAGCCAGCGGAGGACTCGGCCCTGTGGCTACACCTGCACTGCCACCGAGTCCCGGGCCTGCGACCTGCCCCCCTGTCCTGGTGAGACGAGCCCCAGCCTCTGCATAGGGAGTGGCTTGTGTGGCTGAGACTCTTGGCTTGGTCCACTGGGAACTGGGCGTCCGAGGCTTGTGCAAGGGGTGGGCTTGGGAGAGGGCATGCAGGAAGCTCACCAACATAGTGGTCCTGCCTCATCTCAGGCCTGTCCCAGATGCTGTGGGCACCAAGAGTGAGGGCTGGGCTTCCCCATCAGGAGCACAGAGGTGCCCTGGGGTGCCACCAGCCCAGCCTCTTCTCTTCCCAAAGGCGCCAAGGACACATTGAGCATCCCCAGTGAGGGGTGGCAGCCCCTGGTCCACAACGCTACAGATGTGCTTAGCCCAGGTGAGTTGGGGGCTAGGCACTGACTGGGTGGTGTGGGGAGACCCCTGTTGGGAGGGTGGAGCTTTACTGCACGGGCAGGAACCTTGCCTCCATCCATGTGAGGCAGGGAGTACATGTTCCAGCTGGAAGCTTTGCCTCTCCAGCAAGGGGGCTCTGGCACTTATGACCCTCTTTAGCCAGGCCCACTGGCCTTTCCCATATTCCTACTGGGAGCCACAGAGCTTGGAGGTCATCAGGTGGGGCGGACCCTTCCAGCAGGCTGGATGGGCAGGAGACATTCTGGCTTTCACTCTCTGGTCACTGTTTGGAGGCTTCTGGCCAGGCTCTGTCTGGGGAAGGGGAGGCAGTGCTGTCTGTCAGAAGCAGGCTGTCTGTCAGAAGCAGGTCTGGAACTCCAGGAGTGCTACTTCCAGGCATCTTGGGGCATGCCAGGCTTTCACCAACACACTCTCAAGTTATTGTCTCTTGGTCTCATCCGCACTCTGAGGAAGGCAGGCAGCTGCTGGTAGCCCCACCTTGCGGGTGAGGTCCATGCTTACTGAGCCCGTGCAGGCACCCGGCACTGCTGGGGCTCAGGATTTCCAGAAGACCAAGGTCTGGTACCTGCCCTCATGGAGCTCAGCTCTTATAGGGAGAGGCACACAGAACTCACTTGAGCACTGCACTGAGAAGTGTGTCCAAAAGGTCTGGGAGCAAAGAGGAAGTAGTGAGCTGTTCTCTGTGGCCAGAGTCAGAGGCCACATTTCCCAAGGTAGAGAGCGAGGAGGAGGGCAGTGTGGAGAGGGCCGCTACAGGAGGCCCAGAGGGCAGAGTGACTTGCCCAAGGTCATAGGGCCTGAGAGAGGCAGAGTTGAGAATGAGCATGGGCCAGTGGTTAAAATGCTGCAACACTTCCTTCTCAGTTGGTTAAAAATTGCTGCTCACCAACCACCCCAGCTCCTTCCCCAAGATCCCAGGATCTTTCCCACCATCCATCACTTAGGTAGGAGGGAGGAAGGAAGGCAGAATCAGTGTTTAGGGGGCACTGAGTTTCTGCTAATGGTGGTGGAACCATTTGGAGAAGGATAGAGGTGATGGTCACACCACATGATGAACACAGTCACTGAATTGTGTATGGAAAAATTATTGAACTGGCAAATGTTATATATATATTTACCACAATAAAAAATAATTTAAAAAGAACAAACAGAAAAGGTAACACCTGGCACAGCAGAAGGCCTCCAGGCCCTGCCCCTTGGCCAGCGTCCGTTCTGAGCCATGGCCTCTTGCTTCAGCTTGTGTGGTAGCCATTATCGGTCAGCAGCGGAGGCCACGGCAGATTGTCTCCACTCTGATGTGGCTCCCTGACTCCTGCCCTCAAATTTACCCAAATTTACATCAGGTGAGGCCTGAGTTTTCTCTGTGCATTGCCCCAGGATCAGGCCCCATCCCCCACTTCACCAAGGGACTGACTGGCTCCTCTCCAACCCCCTTCCCTGCTCTCTTTAGATGTGGACAGCTGTGAGAAGTGGCTGAACTGCAAGAGTGACTTCCTAGCCAAGTACCTGAGCCAGGTGCTGCGGGATCTGCCCAGCTGCCCGTGTGCGTACCCGCTGGAGGCCGTGTACAGCGCTGTGAGCCTGCAGGATGAGCACCAGGGCCGCAGCTTCCGGTGGAGGGACGCC
The DNA here is from genome assembly GCF_000243295.1 of Trichechus manatus latirostris. Classification (NCBI taxonomy): domain Eukaryota; kingdom Metazoa; phylum Chordata; class Mammalia; order Sirenia; family Trichechidae; genus Trichechus; species Trichechus manatus. Next base: position 30,359,639 of record NW_004443946.1, on the reverse strand, counting down.
AGTGGGCCACGTGAGCGCCTGGACGTGTACCAGCCCATGGCACGCTTCTGCCTGCGCTCCCTGCTGTCTGGGGAGAGCAGTACCCTGGCCGCCCAGCATTGCTGCTATGACGAGGGCAGCCGGCTGCTGACCCGTGGCAAGGGCGCCGGCACACCTGACCTTGTCAGCACCGACTTCTCCCCTGAGCTGCACTTCAAGGTGGACACGCTGCCCTGGATCCTGTGTAAGGGGGACTGGAGCCGCTACCACGCTGTGCGGCCCCCCAACAATGGGCGGGCCTGCGCCGACAACCCCCCTGAGGAGGAGTACCTGGCTCAGTTGCAGGAGGCCAAGGAGTACTAATGAGGGGGCTGCTGGCCAAGACTGCAGGGAGGTGGCCAGTGGCTTCTGCGCCAGAGAACTTTCTTTGTAGCCTTGTCACAGCTGCCCCTGCCCAGACTGGGTGAGTGCAGGAACTTGCATCGCCTGAGGTCTGTTCTGCTGCATCGTGCCCTCTGCCTGTGAACCCGAGACAGGTCAGCTGTGTCAGGTGCTGGTGTGGGGTTGGGGAGAAGGTTGAAGGGTGTTCAGGCCTGAGGTCCCTGGAGGTGCAGTGGAAATCCGTGTCCATGTGTGGGTCTGTGTGTGAGCCTCCCTCTCCTACCTGCTGGGAGGAGCTGGCCCAGCCTGGCCGCTCATGTTCCTCCCTCTCCCTGAGCTGCGCTCTTTGGCCCTGGCTCTGCACACAGGTGTGAGCCCATCTCTTCAGGCACATCCCCAGGACCTCACGGAGTGGCTGGTAATCATTCAGACCCCACCCCTAATGGCTAGCTGAGGAAGGGCATGAGGGAGACCACAGAAGGGCTGGTCTTTCATCCCACCCACAGCTGCCCTTTGCCAGGCTGACACTAGCCCTGGTTATGACCGCCCCTTGTCTCAGGGTGCACGTACCTCACTTGCCCTGTTGCCCCATCCCCAGGAGCCTGCCCAGGATAGAGGGCCAGTGGTGCTGTGAGCCATGCACAGGAGGGTGACCCTTAGCTCCGAGCTGCCTTTCTGGTGGACACCACTTGAGGTTGGGGCTGAAGGCCATCAGTGGGCCTAAGATGACAGACAGGCCAAGGCAGCTGGGGCAAGGCAGGTTCCAGGCAGGGACTGGGTCACCTAATTCTGGTCCCTTTGTCCAGCCCTCCTCTGTTCTGCCCAGGTTGTCGGAATAGGGGGGTGGAAGCTGGCAGTGTCCCCAAGTTGGGGAGTGGCAGCTTGTCACAGCAGCCGGGCTTGGGGTGGGCTCAGAATGATGTATCACGTGTCTGTGGGGTGCTGGTAAACCGGCTCTCAGGGGAAAATAATGAGCCTTGATTTTTAGCATTTGGCAATTTCCATGGTGTAAATACTCCCACTACAGCCCATTTCAAGCTCCAATCATGATGTCACTGGATGCACTGAACTCTGAGTTGGGAAGAGATGCATGTAACCAACTCTTCCAGCACACCTTGTGCCTCTCCCCTGCTTCCCCTCGCTCCCCAAATCACACTTCCTCCCCTTCTGTGGGGTTGAAATGTTGAGGTCCCAACTGCCCCTCTTCACAAAAGCCTCCAGAAGGCAGGGGACTGCAGTCCTAGCCCCTAGACAGCTGCCCTGAAGCACTGTGGGATCCTCACGATAAAGCACTTTATTTTAAAATTCATCTGATGAAGCTGTGGGCACTGGCGGGGCATGGGAGTGTCGGCAGCCTTTGCTTACAGCCCAAGCCAAGCTCACGTGGGTTGTGTTTCTACCTACCTAACCCGTGTTGTTGTTAGTTGCCGTCGATACAGACTCATGGCAACCCCATGTGTGGAGTAGAACTGTGCTCCATAGGGCCACAGCCTTGAAAACCTAACCCATAGTTGAGTTTTCTTCTTTTCCTGAACCAGCTGGGCAGGCAGAGATCCCGAGATTCAGGGGTAAACCTCAGCCATCCCTATTCGCGCTTGTAAAGGATTTGCCGAGGAGACGAGGTGGAGCTGGCTGGTCTTCAGAAGCACATTTGCTCGTAAGCTTTGTACAGAGAGGTCAACTGCGTTTAAGTGGCCCCACTTCCCCAAGTAACCTGCTGCAGGGGGACCTCACGCAGAATTGCCCAAAGGACTACGCCTGTGAGATGACAGAGGTGGACCTATACCTTACCTTGGTCAGTAGCCTTAATGGATACTCCACTGTCACTCCTGGCATTTGGGGAAGGACAAAGACATGTCAGGAAGTAGAGTGAGGGAAGGTGTGTCCTTCAGGGCTGTCCAGAGCTGCCCCCTGGAGATGTCCTCCTTCGATTACCATCACACCCAGGGACAAGTTTATTGGTCGGGTCCCAGACCACAGTCTAAAAATACTTTGGTGCAAGTGGAATATCACAGGGTCAGGGAAGGCAGGATCTGAGGCCACCAGATGAGAGCCAGTTCACTCCCTTTCTCTCATCTGGGGAATTCAACAAGATTAGCCCAGGCACGTTTTAATTATTTTTAGAAGCAGCTTTTTTTTTTTTTTTTAAAATAAAAAGATATCTCAGAGTCTATTTTCACAGAAACTAATTCCTCTCCTTTCTAGTATTACTTACCTTGGCACTTAAACACACTGTCTAAATTTAATCCATACCTAACGGTTGTCTATTACCCAAACTGAGTTTAGCTAGCCCCACTTTTAATCTGTAATCTAAGTGACACACTAAATCGCTACCCTGTCACGCCACAGATGAGAGAAACTAAAGAAAAGGGGGCTGGATAGGAACCTTGAAGGGGCTTGGGAGTAGGTCAGCTATAAAATGGTGTTTATTGAAGCTGTACAAAGGAGAAAGAGACACTGTGCAGGTGGCTGCAGGCTTAAGGAACACGTGTGTGAGGAAGAACACTAATGAAGGGGTCACTGAAACTGTGAAAAGGATTTGAGGAGTGGCGAGTATCAGAGCCTAGGAAGGGGCCCATGAAATGAGAGGGTCCTCCTCCCCGTTCTGGTCCACCATCAGTCACGTCATGGGCTTGACTATCTGCCTGTCCTGTTCCAAACACCAGAGTCCATCCCATACCAAGCATCTAGCAAGAATACCACGACTATCTCTAACAGTTGCTGGCCTAGTAGCCACCAAGGTGGTTTTGCCTGATTTTTCCTTCTTTGGTTTGCCTTGTAAAGGGTTCTAGGTTAGACCAAAACAAAAAAACCAAACGTTGCCATCGAGTTGATTCCAACTCATAGCAACCCTATAGGACAAAGTAGAGCTGCTTTGTAGGGTTTCTAAGGCTGTAAATCTTCACAGAAGCAGACTGCCACACCTTTCTCCCGTGCAGCGGCTGGTGGGTTCCAACTGCAGACCTTTTGGTTAGCAGCTGAGACAGCTTAACCACTGTGCCACCAAGGCTTCTTCTAGATTAGGCAAGACTGGTTGAATTCAATTCGGGGTTTAAAATAACCAACAGCAGGAGTCCCTGGGTGATGTAAATGGTTAAGTGTTGCTCTACTAACTGAAAGGTTGGTGGTTTAAACCCACCCAGGCTCCTCAGATGTAAGTAAGGCCTGGTGATCTGCTTCCAAAAGGTCACAGCCTTGAAAACCCTATGGAGCAGTTCTACTCTGCACACACGGGGTTGGCGTGAGTTAGAACTGACTTGACAGCAACTAACAACATGATGTAACTAAAACAACCAATAGCACAAACCCTGCTGATCTCCCCTTGCCTCTTGAAAGGTAGTGTGTTTCAGATCTTTTGCCCCATTATTCACAAAAGGAACCCAAATGCGCTGCTTTGGCTTTTTTAGACTTTTTTTTTTTTAACATACTGAAGTTTCTCAAAATGCATCCTTGCCTATCTGTGTTATGCAGGAGTCTGTGTTGGGAGGGGCCCCGTTGATTTGATTCAAGATAAGAGTCCAGGTTCCTTATCCAAAGGCATCTTTTTGGACTCCTAGAAGGCAGGTCTCTAAAGTCCACAGCAAAGCAGATCAGTACAGTCTAGTGCACGTCTGAATAACGTTAAGCCAAAGATGGCTTTTGGGGGTCTAAATGATCCAGATCAATACTGATTTTCTGCTTTACTTTAACCACAAAGTTTTGGCCAAGTCATGTTGCTAGAATTAGCCTGCAGACCTCACTGCCACCTAATAAAACAGGCGAAAACAGATTTAAGGAAATAGCTGTAACTGCAGGAAGTGGAGTATCTGGATTCGAGGGCACTGACTCACGCTGGGGTGCAGGAAGCCAGGGCAGGGTTTGTCCAGGAAAGCGGCCTTCCCTGCTGCCAGGTAGTTACCTCTTCACCCAATAGGGCAGTCTGTCTGAACCCCGTTAGAATGGATTCCCAATGCTTGGCAGACATAGTCAGTCCTCAGTAATTTTAATGGAACCAGCCATTTAAACCTATTCTAACAAAGACAATTCATTTCTTTCTCTTTCTGGGGGTACTAAGGAGCCTGGAATTCTCTCCTTCAGGAGGGATGCCTAATATACTACAAATACAGCAGCCTCTCTTTGTGAAAATGAACCCAACAACGAGGCAGTTAATGAAACAGTTTAGACTTGAGCACAGGCTCTGCAGTTAGGGTCCTCATTCCACATCCCAGCTCTGCTAAACACTAGCTGTTCGATCTGGGATATGTTAAGAAATTCAAAATTTAAGATCTTGTAAAACAGAAATGATAATAGATCTACTTCACAGGGCTATTACAGGGGTTAAATTAGCTAATGCAAGGAGACTGCTTAGTGTAGCGTCTGGCATGTAGTAACTGCTAAGTGGAAGCTGTTAACCCAAGGCCCACAGTTCCCCTCTGCCAGAGGTGGGAATCTCTTTCCACACCTCAGATCTCATCTGTGGCCATCTGTTCTTGCAAAAGGACATGAGGCCATGGAGAGTTGAAAGCACAGGATGCTGCCTCCACCAGGAAGCTTGCTGACACTGTTTACCAGAGCACAAACCCTCCCCGAGCTTCCCCTCGGTGAGGGGAGCAAATGGGCAGAGTATCCACTAGGCAAGGTAAGCAAGATACCCTGCTTACCAGATCATCTGTAGTGAACAATTTATTTTTTCACCACATCCAAGATTCTGCTTCTAGGTATGGCTGGCATGTGTCTCTCTCCAATCCCACAACACCCTCCTACAGAATCAAAGCCTCTTCAAGTCTACAATCCCTGACAAGGATGGACTGCCCAGTGAGCTAGGTAAGCATGGGCTGACTTGTGCGTGCTTACTCATCTGTGGTCAAAGAATGTGAAACTGTTCACTACAGATCAGTAAGTATGCACACATCACCCTGGGTGTACCCTGCTTACTGGGTAATCCAACTCTGGGAGTGGAACCTTCTTCCCAGCCTGCAGTATGAAAGGAATGCCTGGTGGTGAGAAGCAGGTTCCTTCATGCCTCCAATTACTTCCACTTACTAAGAATGGAGACGAGGTCCTCCAATCCCTCCTATTTTTTAATTAAAAATCTTCACAAGAACTCTAATACCAGCCACCCACACCAACACAGTGTCCAGATATGTGCGTTTTTTAAATTAGGTTTATTTAGCGTATGTACACATAAAAGAGAAATCACCCTCTGATCCCACCCAGCGGAGAACATGCACAAACCCAATGTATACGTGGAGGGGAGGGGCTGCGGCCCCAAGTTAGTGGTTGGGATGGTGCAATCCTGTGAGCCACAAGCCCCAGTCAGGAGAGGGCCGGACCGAAGTGTCAGGCAGGCTGTAGCCTCCCAGCTGCTGACCCTAAAATAAGCGGGCACCATAGCCAAAGGTCTGTTTGATGCCCTCAAAATAGTACCGCTGCCAGCCCTGCCGTGTCCGCTCTTCCTCAGGAGCAGGGATGCCACGCCCTTCCACGTGCAGCTCAGTCTCTCCACTCTTGTCAATGAAAGTCAGGGTGATGGTGGCGAAGTGCCCTGGGGAAAGCCAGAAGGGGAGGAGGTCTCAGATGGGGCCTTGGGCCTCAAGCCTCCTACTGTATTCTCATCCTAACTCCCACCTTCTCAGCCCAGTTATTCCACCTGCCTCTCCTAGGCCAAGGGCTTCCATCTGGGTTTACAACTAAGGGGAGAAAAAAAGGTTTTGGGGTAACGGCAATAAACAAATATGCTTACTTACCCTCTGGCCAAGATTTAAACCTCCACTTCATCACAATATGTTTCTCCGGGACCTAAAGTAATCAAAAAGTCAGTCTATACTATAGACTACAATGTACCTGATCCTGGCTAGGATCAGCCATCTGCCTTTCTTACTGACGCTAGCATCCGTGCAATTACACTACACTGATGAAAACAAAGAGGACCAGAGGGTGGTGGCTTCTGGGCAGGTATTAGCAGTTGCTTCTCCCTTTACTCCTATCAGCCCAGTCAGCTGTGCCCAGGTGAAATTTTAGTGCTGTAAATGAAAAACCATAAACCACCAATAAACATATACAACCTCTTTTCCAAGTTTGATTTCTTTAGGAAGAACTGATTTTACAAAACTAAGGAAATAATTCTATGAAGGCAAAAAAATTCAAATCACAGCATTCTCTTGAGAAAAAAAAAAGAAAACATGGTTTTATTGACCAAAGAGATTAAAGCCTTAAATTTTACCTACACACCCTAAAAAAGAAGAAACGTCACCCTTCTGACTAGCCGGACACTAAAACCTGGGCCTGGGGCCAGAAGGTACTCACCAGATCAGTGAATTCCCCAGAGACGTTGCCATCTACCATGTGAAACTTCCCACCTTTATCTGCTTCTAACATTGCAGGAGCATGGGTAAAGGCCTGAACCAGCTGTAGCAAAAAACATGAGGCAGGGAGAGGATGAAAGAGCTGGAACCATGATGAGCTCCCTGTACTTGTGATTTCTGCTCCAGCCTGTCTTTGCCTCAGCCATTACTGACTGGGGCAGACATCTGGATGCACTGTGAGGGCTCAGTGCTGTGTCTACATTTCCTAGCGACCTCAACTCTGGGGATGGCTTCCTTCATGGCTACCATCAAATTTTACCTTTGGCCATGGCCACTCCCTCTGCATGGTTCTCAGTGGGACCCAGGGACAAAAGCCACCTGACGCCTGAATGCCACCACTCACATTTCCAAATATGCTACTCTGCCCAATGACCAGGTTCAGGGAGTTTCCCCCTCTTCAGTTCTACTACAATCCAGGCTTTGACAAAAGCAATTCTTTCTGAACCCATGGTACTATTACTTTGGACCCATTTGCTTTTCTAACAAGAAATGATTCAGCGGTTCCCACTTACAATGACCCAGAACTAGTACAGAAGAGTAAGAAAGACAGGGCAAACTCTAACCAAGAGTGCTGTTCTTCTGACTGTGCCTATACCAGGAAAGCCTACTGGGTCCAGTCATCAGTGCCTCCTCTGCATGCTGAGAGGACATGCCCAGGTCACCAAGTCACCTGGAATGGCAAACAGCATGAAACTCCAAGGACAAGATTATGCTTACCTCCTGGGTGGTAAACACTCTATAAAGCTCCTCTGGTGATGTCAGGAAGGTTTCTTTAAGGGTAATCTTACAAGTGGGGATTCTGACACCAACAGATCTGGCCTGGGTTTTCAAAGGAGCAGACTCATTAGCCTGTGGAAGTGGCAGTAACAATCGTCAGTTAAGAGTGATGGTAAAATCAACAGAGTCAATCAGCATGGCTTCAGGGACAGACCTGCTACTCATTCTCACAAATCCTTTCACTCTAAGGCTGATTATTCCAGGGGGTTGGGAAGAAGCTGTGTGTTTTCAGTCATGAGGGGAACCTTTCCAGAAGCATCCCAATTCCCAACGAAAACAATCACTCTAGAAGATAAACTCTGATACTCATTTGAAAATCCATTAGCCAAAAGACCTGTCAAATCATTAGGCATTTCTGAAGAGCTCAATAATTCTCAAACAGAACTTTTAAATGTCTGAAAGCAGTTTCCCCTCCACCTTCAGAATATCCTTCACTGTGCTGACAGAGGGGCAACAGCCTCTAAACCAAGTGCTGGGCCTGAACCGCATAAGTTCCAGCCCCAGATAAAAGATTTGCTCACTCTGTCATATATGGTGTGAGATCTATCAATTCCCCGATGCACAAAATCAGTGACCTAATCCTTGATACCTTGTAAGACTTCTAATACCAAAGTATGAAACATGAATACCATGGTTACAAACAATACCGAAAAAACTTATATAGGTGGAGACAACCCTCTGTGCATAACCACCTAATTGGTGTTAAATGCAATCAGCAGCCAGATTCTTAAGTACCTGATGGCTTCTGTTTGTTCTAGGGATCCATTATAAGTGAATAAAAACTAGGTTAAAGATGGGTAACAACTACACATTGGGGGCTCTCCTGACAGACAGCCTCCCGCCCCATCACGTGGGAACACCATTACCTTCCACTTCTCAGCTTTCAGTGCTGGTTGCCTGGTTGACTCTACTGACTCTCCATTCATTGTAGGCAAGATCATGCCTTGGGTGAACTCTGAAAAGATAAATTCCCAGCTCTTAGAGGTTATTTCTTAGAAGCTGACATTTGAGGCTTCATCACAGTTTGACAAACACAAGCTATCTTAAGCCAGAAAGAGTGAATGACCATGAAAAGGAAATCCTATTTATTTTACATCTTTACCTTCGGTCTATGCCAGGTTAAGTCTCCGACCACATACGACTGAATGCACAGTGAAACCTGTGAAAGCTGGAACCTGTCAGAGAAGGAAAACTCAAATAATTTCCACTAACACAAGTAATAGAAAAGTGGTAAGACTACATCCTGTCAAAGGTGGAGAACTTTTGAGACCCAGAAAAGCAAGGCAGTCCCGTCAAGTTCCAGCTCTCACAGGTTTCACTGTAGTATGTCCACTGGGATTGTTTTAAATAGCTTAAGCCCCAACTGGAAGCATCACAACTGGTCATAGTGTATGTAAGGTCTACTGTGGAAGGTAGCTAGTGGAGGTAGTGGCACTTCAATGACCTCAAAAGTGGAGAATCTACCTACTACCTATGGGTGTGTTTGGTCCCTTTCCTCCACTCTGCCGTACTTCTGCAGAACAGCCACACCTAGTGATGACACCGGAGCGCTAGCTGCCTCCAAAAAGGTATCACCTTCTACTCTGGTTCCTTTTGATGGTCATTATACTAACTCTGATTTCAAGATCAGAATAAATGGGCAGAACCGGAATCCCAGGGGACAGCTGAGCTGACTACTATTCTAGCAGTCTGAATACCCCTAGAGGATGCATCTTAAATATAGTTCAGGACTGTACTCAGGTTATGAGTCCAGGGATGCCAAGTCTCTAGATCAGTGCTGTCCAATAGAAGTATAACATGAGCCTCAAATATAATTTAAAAATTCCTAGTAACCCCATTAAAAAAAGTAAAGAAAAACAAATGAAATTAATTTTAATAGTATATATTTAACCCAATATATCCAAAATATCATTTTGACACATCAATATTTTAAAAATAGAAATATTTTACGTTCTTTTTTTTTTTTTGCTAGCATAGTTTTTTCCCTCACCACTAACTCCCTAAAACCAGTTCTACTGAATAGAATTGTGCTCCATAAGGTTTTCAATGGCTGGTATTTTGGAAGTACATCACCAGGCTTTTCTTCTGCGGTGTCTTGGGGGTGGACTCAAACTTCCAACCTTTTGGTGTTAACTGTCTGTACCACCCAGGGGCTCCTACTCCTGCATTTTTTTTTTTTTTGGTACTATCCACTCTGTTTTACACTCACTGTACATCTCAATTTAGACCAGCCACATTTCAAGTGCTCAATAGCCAAAATATTAGACAACGTGGCTCTAGACCCTTCCCTCACTCAGAGCTTATAAACTGGCTCCCCCTCCCCCAAAACCTTTACCCATTTGCCAAAGAAAGGACTGCCAAGCCCTTTAATAGTCTCAAAGGTAGAAAAAACTACCTCCTGAAGGCATATGTAACTACTCAAGGGATACCTGTTTTCAGAGTGCTGATGTAAATTCCCACTGCTTCTCTTAGAAGTTTCACCCCTTCTTCCTTCATTAAGGCCACGAGATTTGTGTCAGGCTCATCTTTGGCAAGGCTCACACTAATCTGAGTGAAAGATCAGAAGCAGGTGGTAAATAACTTGAGGGGCACCCACACTGTGGAATGTGGGTGCTGAGCAATCAGATAACTGCTGACATTTCCAAAGGAAATGCATGAGGGTCAGGGTACTTGTACAATCCCCATTAATATTCCTTCACAAGTCCTCTCTGCCAAGGCAAAGGCAGCTAATGCTGGAACCCCTCTCACAAGCTAAAGCAAGTGCTAATTAAAGAAGTGCAAACTCCTGTGGACGCTCCTAATGGCACCACATACCTAGAAAACCATCTGCAGACTGGGGTTCTGAAGGTTTGGACCGACCTTGGGCTAGTAATCTTGAATGATAGGTCATTTTTTCTCATTTGAAAATAAAACGATATAGAAGACTCAGGAGAGGAGTTAGGAAGCACAAACCTCCACTTCTTCCACACTGTTTTCATCAGACAAATTGGGGATCTCCACATGTCCCTTGTACTGCACTCCCGACTTAGAGGTACCTGTCAAAAACAACACAATGCCATTTAGTCTCCTCCTTTGCAGGAAATGTCTTCTGCTCTGGAGTCCTAACTACTACTCAGCTTACGCTTCTTATGGAAAGCTGAACTGACCCTCTTTATTCTGAGAGAATGCCACAGGCCAGATCCAGCCAACCCCTTCCCCCTCAGAAGAAATGTCTTCATAGTGTGGGACTGAGATCTGCAGGGATTTGACACTAGCATGAATTTTGCCAGGGGGGACCTGGGTCAATAGCCAACAGTCAGTTCTGCTGTAACACTTGTTTTGAAACACAAATGTATTCAAATGAGGCTGAGACATTAGAGAACAATTTGATCACAATGCAAATTTCACGTGTGCTTATAAGCAATTTCATCTGTGAGAAAACTAGGTGAACAAAGAAAGCTGAACCGAGCTGTGCAGGATAAGTAAGACACACACCTCTCAAACATTTATCTACCAGCTGGGTCAGTTCACTAATGTTATGAGCCACACACCCACCCCATCAGGTGTCATAACTTTTCTTCCTTCACAGTAATTCACACGTTCAACCCTTCCAATGCCCACTTTCACAAATAAACTTCAGGTCCTTTTCAAGGTAAAGTGCCATATTTATTGTAGTATTTATGTATTTCTTATTGTTTAACACATGTAAAACTGTGCAAGTACTTTCAGTAGGTTTCTATCTTTTTTCCAAATGAATCATTAACAAAGTTTTTGGATGTTGTGTCCCTAACAGCCCATTTCCCCTGTAAACCCTGTAGTTTTCGTTGTAACAATTTACATAGCATGGTGATTTTTAAGAATATGTACGTCATGTTACAGAACTGACTCGATTTCAAAATTAATCAACAAAACATTGATTCACTTTCACTTCTCTAGGCCTCAGTTTCTCAATCTATAATAAGGGGACGGAGCAAGATGATAACTAAGGGTCTTTCCAGACTACCTTAAAAAACAAAACTTTTCTTAGGGGGGAAAATTTGACGGACAGGTTTTCGTATTTTTTTTTCCCTCCTTATTACCATTCACTTGGAAAAATGTTTATAGAAGCAAAAGTATATTTTATGCCCTGCCGCATACACAGACAATAGCTATCTCATACTGCTTTAAGTGTCTTTTAAAAGTCAGTCTCACATCTGGCAGGACCACCCAAGGGCGCACAAGCATAGTCCCAGTTCTTTCCTAATGGAAAGGACACTGAACTAGAGAATAAAACACCCCAAATTATAGCCACAAGCATCATTAGCACAGTGGTCTAACCTGTTAGATCCACACTGGTGAGAGTAAGAAAAGATCAAGACCAGAAATATCCCCACTCTCCTTTTAAATCATCCAAGAAGAGACAAACTAATCTGAGGAAATGTCAGGTGACTTTATACATCCCAACACAGACCAAGGCCCAAAGACACAGTGGCCCAGCCTCTTCACTGTGGGGCTTGTGAGGCCCAGAGAAGAAACCCATTTAGTGTTCACAGTGGCAGAGAAGAAGTTTCAACACCCAATACCACTTTACGTTGGCCTCCAAAGCAGCACTATTTGTCTTCTCCCATGAAGAGTTTACAACCTCTCTAAAACTGTTCTCCCTGGCTCCTGGCCAGCCAAAATGCAGATAACCCCTTCCCTGCCCAGCACAGACTCACCTGTCCAGTTCAGTTTGATGCTCCATTCATAAAAGAAGATAAGCTTGCCTTTGCGATTGTTAATGGATGCCTCCCCATCAAGCTTACTCACTTCTGTGACTTCACATTTGCCTTCCTCATTTTGCACCCGCACTGCCAAGAACAGCGTTTTCAGTTTATCTGTGGACCAATTTGAAGCATCTCTCTCCGTCCTGCAAAACAGAAACACAGCTATGGACAGCAGCCAAATGGAGGATACGTTGCTTGCTCTATGCAAGAGACCGCAAGGCTAAAGCAGACCTGATAAATAGTTTGAAAAGAACGTGACAACCCTTAGTCCCACTCCAGTATACCTGCAGACATGTTATTCTCCTTTAGTTTAGGACGGAAAACAGGAGTGACATATTAAGCCAACTAGGACAACTGCTGTGCAAAACGGTACAAATTAAGTGGAAAATTATGCTTCTCTTTCTCAGCCTGATGGTGCTTGGGTCATTATTTTCCATTTTAATATGGCGCACCTGTTTGACCAAGTGGAAAACTGTGCACATTTTGCTGAGGTCAGAAGCAGAACGCAGTACTTATCTAAAAGATCCAATAAGGAATAAACTAATAACCTTGACCTCATTAACAGTGTTCTAACCTGTCAAATTCAAACTGTACACATTCTGTGCTATCTAGATGGGCATGCAAACAATGCAAGGCCAGGTCTTCAAAACAAACAACAAAAACAAAATTAGATTAAGCACTCTGCATATGAGAGGAGAGAGGCTGAGATATAAAGAAAAACCACTATGTGCCTTCCAACCTACGAACTACTGTAAGAAACAACATGTACCTAAAAAACTGCAACGAAATAGAAGATACAATAAACACCATAATATCAACAAAGTTCAGTGGAGTTTAAGAAGGAATATTCCTTCTGCAAAACTTCATGACGGAGGGAAAGCTTTTTAAGAATGCTGAGGTTATAAAACCATAATTGCCAAGCAACGAGGGGCAGTCCCTAAAGTTACAACACGACCCATTTACTAGTTCCGGGTGAGAGGCCGCAGCGGCTTCAGCATCATTGAGCTCCGAGCACCTGCAGAGCACGTTCCAAACCTTAGCCCACAGGACTGAGGCAGTAACTTAATTTCACACTTAAGCCACAAAATGGGAATTCCAGCCTCCTTGATCCCGAGCCTTACACAGCATTCTCCCAACACAATCAAAGGTGGTACTTCTCTTTTGATCTCACTGACTCCTCCGGCCACGTGTGAGAAGAATCTCTCTGGTCAGGACGGATGCAGCAGCTAGAGAGTTACGCTCTTGTCTCTCTGAATCCCCCTCCTCTGAGGCGCAATTCTCCGTGTCGCCCCACCCCCCATACACTGAGATCGGGGGATGGTGGAGGGGCTTGGGGCTACGGACCCCTGCCCCAGGAAGGACCCACTCCACAACCGGGCAGGTGCTGCCTATGCCCCAGCTCTGTCCGAGCCGAGGTTCCAGGGACCCCGCAAACCCCGCCCAACCACAGCCCTCCAGCGGCCTGCCCCGCTGGCCCTCACCAATGCCAGTTGTTGACGTTGGTGGCGTCCGCCCGCTCCTCCACGATCCAGCGTGGGTCGCCCTCACCCCACTTGGCCATCGGCTCTCCGATCGCGCCGCCACCGGCTCCCAACCAACCACAGCCACAGCCACAGCCACAGCCACCGCCTCAGGACCGCCTGGTCCCAACCGCCCGGCAGCGCCTGGAAACTACTAGAAGCGGCCGCAGAACCTCCCGGCTTCCTTTTCCCTCCGCCCCTTACCCCCTCCCCGTCTTACTTCCGGCTCCTCCCCACTCCCACCGGCCACTTCCGTTCCAACTCGCTGGGCCGTAGGTTCCGCCTGTTCTAGTGTTCTTCAAGTCTCTCAGGTTGTCCCCAGAAGGCCCAAAATCTAATTCCTCACATGATGGTCCCTTACCCGTAGGGACACAAAGAACACGTCTCATTATTTCTCTGGCCCCTAAATCGGCGTTGCTAATCCTCATGGGAGTTGTAGTCTTGTTGGGTGACCCGCTAGATAACCGCGGAAGGTCGGGCCAAATAAAGGAAACCACCTAGGCACGGCGCGCTGGGGTTTCTGGGGGCTGTAGTCAAGAAGCCCCGTGGCCCATCACAACAGCGCCTGACGGCAAAGGGAGAAGAAACAACAACTTCCAGCATGCCCTGCGGCCCATTTCTTTATGCTTGTCTTTCTTACGTTCCCGTTTCGCCTCTTCTTTATGCCGCATAACTTGACTAGAAAGGCAGGTCCATCGGCGGCCGATCCTGGCGCTGCCATCAGAGGGAAGGTTCGGTGCAGCAGAGGTGAGGGTGTCTCAAACCCTTTGGGAAGCGTATCTGGCTGCATCCGGCCTCGCCGCATCCGGATCTTTACCCCCTCTTCTCTGAGGCGTCCCTAGACCCCGAGGCCTGGCTCTCTTTTTCCAGTCGGGGCGAGCCCTTGGGTAAGAGCCAGAGTCGCCTCCAGGTTGGGCTTCAAGGGAGCCCCGGTATTTGGTTCTGAACGATGAACCGCGGTGGAACATTTCCTCTACCAGGGATCTCCCAGGCTGTGGCGACTGCAGTAGATCTGTGGCGTCCAGGACGTTCCTATGAGCCCAGAGTGTCTCCTAGGTTAACCCACATTCCCTGGTCTTAGTTCACAAGCCTCACCTGTGTAGGCCTGGCTCAGAAGATGATAATCGAATTAGAATCTAACTTCTCAGTAGCTAAGTTTTGGGGTGCCCTGAGGCAGGGACCGTCTTGGTTGTGAATTTTTTGCTTATCCTTCTTCTTTGTCATGGCCTGTTCTCTGCTGTAGTTCCTACCACCCTACCTTGTGGTCTCTCGGTAAACAGGTGATGATAAGGACAAATCTCTGAAGTAGTTTAAATCATGTTGCAGCACCTTCCTCAGCCACTCTTAAAATTGTACCTGGTTGCTTTATAACTTCTGTTGTGTGCCGTGGAGTCCATTCTGACTCACAGTGACCCTATAGTACAGACTAGAACTGCCCCATAGGGTTTCCAAGGCTGTAATCTATATGGGAGCTGATCTCCAAGTCTTTTCTCCCCTAGAGGCTGTTGGTTTCCGACCACTGACCTTTTGGTTAGCAGCATAGTTTTTAACCATTGCGCCACCAGGGCTCTTTTTATAACTTCTAGAGCCTTTAATTTATTATCTCTTTACTAGTCAAGTAAATCTAGGTTGTGATTGGTGCTAGAAGTACAGATTGGTGTCAAGTATCCACAGCTGTTGCACAATTAAAAAGATTCCAAAAATCTTTTGGTGGATTTTATGGGATTTGTTAGACAATTCTATGCCTATCTGTAGATATTTGCTAACTATATTGAACGATGACCTTTACTCATGGGTGAAAAATCAGTAGTTAGAAGCACCATTCAAGACAGAATGGAAATGGTCTAGGAGTCAGAAAACCTGGATTGTAGTTTGAAATAAGAACAATTAACAAAGTGGCTTTGATACTTAATCCTTTGTGCCTCATTTTCCTCATTGGTGAAATGGAAGAGGGATCTGCCAGGTCTACCTTACAGGGTTGTTCTGAGGATCAAATGAATGACAAGGTGCTTTGTAAACTGCCAGAGACATTTACATGCTCTGTACACACTTGTGATGTTTGTGATGTCCACTCTTTGAAATTTTATATTATTTTTACCTTAAGGATTGTTTAAAAATACTTTCTTTTTAGCTTTTCCCAAGGTACCATGATGATTTAATAGTAAAAGTTAACACTGAGCATTAATTTTGTGACAGCTACTGTTTTAGGAATCCCTAGGTGGTGCAAGGAGCCCTGGTGGCACAGTGGTTAAAGCTCTTGGCTGCTAACCAAAGATCAGCAGTTTGAACCTACCAGCTGCTCCACAGCAGAAAGATGTGGCAGTCTGCTTCCATACAGATTTACAGCCTTGGAAACCCTATGGGGGCAGTTCCACTCTGTTGTATAGGGTTGCTGTGAGTTGGAATCGACTATATGGCAGTGGGTTTGGTTTTTTTGGTTTGGGCGGTGCAAACAAGTGCTCTGCTACTAACTGAAAGGTTGGCAGTTCAAATTCACCTAGAGGGACCTCAGAAGAAAGATCTGGCAGTACTTCTGAAAGTTCACAGCCATTGAAAACCCTATGGAGTGCAGTTCTGCTCCAAAACACATGGCGTTGCCATGAGTCAGAATCGACTTGAAGGCAACTGGTACTAAGTGTTTTACATGTATCAACTGGTTTAATCTTCACAACATCCTAGAAGGTAGATATGCCCATTTTAAATCTATTGCCATCAAGTCGATTCTGACTCATAGCGATCTATAGGACAGAGTAGAACTGCCCCGTAGGGTTTCCAAGGAGCGGCTGGTGGATTCGAACTGCCGACCTTTTGGTTGGCATCTGAGCCATTAACCACTGCACCACCAGGCTCAATGCCCATCTTGCAGATGAGGAAACAAACAGAAAATTGTCAGTGAGAGATCCTGTACTAAAAGGAACTAGCATTCAGTATGTATTTACCTTCTTATAGGCACTTTGTTAGGTGTTTCCTGTGTCCTTTTTATCTTTACTGCAACCCTGTGATTTAGGATACCATTTTCTCCAAGGCTTAGAAGTAAAGTCATTTACCCAGTTTGCTCAGAATTGGAGAAACCAGGATTTTAATTCAAGGCTTCTTTACTACAAAGACTATGCTTGTACAACTAAGAGGGTTGATTTTATCCCGTCTGCCGAATCATTTTTATTTGGTTTTGACTCCATGGAGTGAATTACAGAAAAGAATTTTTAAGCCACAGTGTAGGTTCAGTAGCAGTCAGCTATTAATGTCTGCCATAGGAAAGGATCAGATAGGAAATTTGCACCATACATTTGCCTTCCCTGTATCCCCTGAGTTGAAAACACATAGTTGAAGTAGGACACAGTGCAGAGTATGTTAAGGGCCATCAGAAGCCTCAGCAGGGCTTCCCTAATGAGTATTTCTCAAGTGTCTTTTGAGAAAGGTGCTATTCAAATGAAAGGAAAAGCAAATTGATCCGTTAAAATTTGACACTGTGTGGCCTTTGGAGTTATTTTTGGTGCTGTGGAATTTTTGGTAGCTCATTCTTGGCTTAAATTGGTGTTTTCACTCTAATCCAGCTGGCATCGATAATTTAGGTTGTAATTCTAGGGCAAAGCATTATTTCAGGGTGCAGTCTAATTTTAGAGTAGTTATGAGAAAGACTTATGGTCTTTGACTAATTCTTTATATACTTTCTTTTCTTGGCCATACCATCACTTTCCAAATTCTGACCAACAGTTATTAGTAAATTAATCATGACTTGAAGACTTGAAGATACAGACAGGCTAACTCTTTTTTAAATAATATTTTGTGTTTTCGGTGAAAGTTTACACAGCACGACAGGCTAATTCTGCTTTTTGAAATTGTTTTGCTTCCACTCTTTCAGGCACTTAACAGGCCAACATGAGAGCAGATATTTGTCAATTTTATTTACTGCAGTATCCCCAGAGCCTAGAACAGTGAATACATGAATTATTATTTATTTTGTGAATGCTTTGACTGGTCTTTGTGTATTCAACAAAGTTTGTGATGGATTCTTATAACACTTGGCTGCCTGTGCTGTTGTTATCTTTACCCACACTTAACGCTGAACACCCCAGCTGCATTGTAGTCTCCTGCAGAATAGGAACAATGCCTTGTCTGAGAGAGTACCTTGAACAAAGTAGGAATCAATGTATACTTGTGGCTAATTAAAGGATCAAAAATACAGTTTGATCAGTTGGAGACCCAGTGATTGATTTTATATAGCAGGTCCACTATTTGCTTTGTCAGATTCTTTTACACATCCCTGATTTCTGGGAGTTTGTATTGAAGGAACCTAGCTTTGAAGCTCTTTTGGGGGAATCGAGAAAAGGACATATTTCTGTCTTCCTCCCACTCCAGATGAATAGGACAAAGGGTGATGAGGAGGAGTATTGGAACAGCTCCAAGTTCAAGGCTTTCACCTTCGATGATGAAGATGATGAGCTCTCACAGGTAGGTTTGCTGAAGGTCACACCTTTTTACAGAGTGCCACTCTAAAATTCCTTCCCCTTGTATCCTAGGTAACCTGACTTTTGACCATGTCTCCATCAGGCTCAGAAATGTTCTGGGTCAGATCTTTAGAAGAAAGTTAAAGCAAAAGAGCCCTCAGGAAAGAGCTAAAAGGATTGTAAACACCAAGTCTGCCCTTCGTACTTTACCTTCATCAGATGATCCATTCTCCTTAGTTCCCCCCCCCCAAGTTTTTTATTCATGTGATATAATTTATTGTTTTTTAAAGATCAATTGGAAGTTTTGTCTCCACTTTATTGTGTCTTATTTTACAAATGGAGAGAAACAGATTCAGTTTTGGAGAGGTGAATAAACTCACTTAGGTTTACACAGTAAGGGATATGATTAGAACTCAAAAGTGCCTTTGGTTCCCCCTAACTCTTTTGCCACTGGACTGCAATGGTGGCTGAAAAGCAATTTGTTTTCTTGACAAATATCTAGCAGGCGAGGCTTTTGGTTGCAAAGGGTGAAGATGTTGGCCATCTTCAAGTCCCAATTCCTCGGCATTCTTGGTTGTAAAATAAAGAGCTGGGAAGGTGTGATTACCCAAGTGCCCTGCTTTATGTCCCTCTGCAGCTAAAGGAGTCCAAGCGAGCTGTGAATAGCCTTCGAGACTTCGTGGATGATGATGACGATGATGATGATCTGGAGAGAGTCAGCTGGAGTGGAGAACCTGTGGGAAGTAAGTAGAGGAGGCCCTAGGAGGGGATTGATATTCATAGTTCTTGTCACTGTATTGGAGGCTCCACTTGTTTGTCTCCTCAGTACTTGTCAGGGCAGGGAATGAGGTTAGATTATTTTCAGATTAGCATACATCTTTTCTTGGGGAAATAAACAGCAGTAGTTCCCCATGGCTGTCTAGGTCTGCTTTCTTAGGACTAATGCTTGGCTGATTATTTTAGACTCTTCTAGAGTGCTTGTTAAAACTACAGATTTCTAGGCTTAACCCCAGAGATTCTGATTCAGTAGGTCTAGGTGGCTCAGTTTTTAGTAAGCACCTCAGGTGATTCTAATATTCTGTTATATTTGGGAACTACTGACGTAAGTACTCATAATTGGTTGACAGAAGAGACTTCTCTAGCCAACAAGTCTCACTACCTAGCTGTTATATAATACCACTAAATACCTTTGTGAGTCCATCTGATTTCTAAGAATTTTTTTTTTCAATAAGGAAATAGTCATGTGATTTAAAAATTGAAAAGTATCAAAGGCATAAAATAAAGTTTTCCTCCCACGCAATCATGCATGTACCTAGTTCTCGGTCCCTGCCCGCCAGGAAAAAAAAAAACAACACTGTTATTTGCTTCTTGTGTATTCATCTAAAGATTCTTTTTGCATAGAAAAGCATATACTGCTTTTTTATGCAAGCAGTAGCATACTTTATACCCTGCTGTTTTCATTTGATAATATGATTTGGAGATCTTTCTATTTCTGTATATAAAGAGCTTTCTCGTTCTCTTTAATAGCAACATAGTATTACGTCATATGGATTTTCCGTAATTATTTAACCAGTTCACTACTTTTTTTTATTGTGGTAAAAATATGTATAGCACAACATTTGCCAATTTAACATTTTTTATACGTACAATTCAATGAAATTAATTGCATTCATCATGTTGTACAACCATCACCAGTATCCACTGCCAAATTTTTCATCTTTACTAACTACTCAATGCTTCCTAAACAATGACTTTCTTCTTTCACCCTTCCTCCTATCCCTGGTAACTGACTACTAATAAACTTTGGTCTCATACTTTTGCCTAGTCTAGATATTTCATATGTGGGATCATACAGCATTTGTGCCTGACTTTGCTCAGCATAATATTTTCAAAGTTCGTCAGTGTTGTAGTATATATCAGGACTTCATTTCTTCTTATGGTTGAGTAACATTCCATTGTATGCATTTATCACATTGTTTATTCATTCATCTGTTGATGGACATTTAGGTTGTTTCCACCTTTTGGCTATTGTGAAGAGTGTTGCAGTGAACATTGGTGTACATGTGTCTGTTTGAATCACTGCTTTCTAGTCTCTTGGCTATATATCTCGGAGTGGAATTGCTGGATTACATGGTAGTTCTAGGAGTCCCTAGGTGGCACAAATGGTTAAGTTCTGGACTAATAACTGAAAGGTTGTTGGTGCCTCGGAAGTAAGGCCTGGCAGTCTGCTTCTGAAAGGTCATAGTCTTGAAAACCCTATGGAGTGCAGGTCTACTCTGCACATATGAGATCTCCTTGAGTTGGAATCAGTTCAGCAGCAACCAACAACTACAACGTGGTAGTTCTATGTTTAACTTTTTGAGGAACCGCCAAACTGTTTTCCACAGTGGCTGTACCAGTTTGCATTCCTACCAGCAGTAGGTGAGGATTCCATTTTCTCCACATCATCACCAACATTTGTTGTTTTCTGTTTTTTTATCTTAGCCATCCTAGTGCGGCTGAAGTGGTATCTCATTGTGGTTATGATTTTCATGCTTGGCTGCTAAGCGAAAGGTTGGAGGTTTGAGTCCACCCAGAGGTGCCTCAGAAGAAAGGCCTGGTTATCTGGTTCCAAAAAATCGGCCATTAAAAACCCTGTGGAGCACAGTTCTACTCTAACACACATGGGGTTGCCATGAGTCAGAATCGACTTAATAGCAATTGGTTTTGATAATGGATAATGATGTTTAGCATCTTTTCATGTTTTTATGGGCCATTTTTATATCCTCTTGGGTGAAATGTCAATTCAAGTCCTTTGCCTGTTTTTTGATTGGGTTGTCTTTTTGTTAATATTGTAGAAGTTCTTTATATATTCTGGATATTAATCCATTATCTGATATATAGTTCCTGAGATTTTTCTCCCAGTCTGTAGGTTGTTTCTTCATTTTGTTATTAAAGTCCTTTGATGAACAGAAGTTTTTAATTTTCATGAAGTCCAATTTATCTATTTATTTTGTCTTATGATCATGCTTTTGGTGTCATATTTATGAATCCATTGTTATAAACTAGGTCCTGAAGCAATACACCTGTGTTTTCTAGTAAGAGTTTTATGGTTTTAGTTCTTACATTAGGTCCTTAATCACTTTGAGTTAATTTTTTATATTACGTGAGGTATGAGTGTAGCTTCATTCTTTTGCATGTGGAGATCCAGTTGTTGCCTACCGACTTCACTGTTGATGGACTTTAGATTATTTCCAGTCTTTTATTGTTAATATTGATATCAGTAACCTTATATTTTGCCCATATATGAGTATATGAAGGATAAATTCCTTAGTGGCAGTGAGTATTTGCATCTGTATTGCACAGATATTGCCCTCCACAGGAGTTGCACTAATTTATACTCCCACCAGCAATGTAGGAGGGTTTCTATTTCCCCACAGCCTTGCCAACACAGGATATTATCAAACTGTTTGGCTCTTTGTCCACCTTATAGGAGACCAGTAGAAGCTCAGTATACTTTTAATTTGTAACTATCTTTAAAAGTGAGATTGATGTCACTGAATTGTACATGTTAAAAATGTTAAAATGGCAAATGTTTTCTTATGTATATATTTACCACACTTTAAAAAAAAGTCAGGTTGAGTATCTTTTTATATTTTGTATTTTATTTTATATTTTTAAGAGCCATTTGAATTTCCTTTTCTGTGGTCCATTTATTCATGTCCGTTGCCGATTTTTTCTGTTGATTAATCTGTTTGATTTTATCCTTTCTTCCTGCCCCAATTTTTGGAGACCATGTTGGCCAAAGTACTAGGTGCTCTGGTGAAAAGCTGTTAGAGTTTATTGGAGTGTTGGATGTCTAGGATTTATTTTGGATGAGAATTGCTGATCTTGCAGGTATCTCATGGACCATCAAAGAGACTGCTGGTAATAGTGGGTCAACCCATGAGGGGCGTGAACAGAAGAGTCGAAACAACTTCTCCTCCTATGGGCAGCTGTCCAAACCTGTTTCTACCTACTCCCTGAGCAGCCTTTTTAAAGGTAAAGAGTGATAGTTAAAGGGAACCCTCCTTTTCTTTTTTTCAGAAAGATGCTTAGGCTATAATTTTCATTTAATTTGGAAGAAAAAGATTATGGAAAGATAAAGAATTACTAATGGAGCCGAAAGTTGGGGATTAGGAGTGGGAGAACAGAGAAATTCAGAGGGGTTACACTGGGTTTCTAGAAGATGATAAACAAAGTTGATATTAACCCTGTCACAGATACTGAAGAGATTTGCCTAGACCAAAATACTTCCCTGCTTTTTTAAAAAGGTATCTCAAATTTCTGAAGTTGAATAAAAGCTTTTTTAAGCCCTAAGTTCTCATATTGCATAATGTTCTCTACACATGCCCTTCACCAGTCTGGATCACTCTGACTTGAACTGTTAATCTCTTCCCTCATGTGTTCTTTACCTACAGGGAGAACTAGATTTGGAAGTTTCCAGTCCCTTTCTGATGGTAGGCACTGGACCCTCTTCTCTTGATTGTTGTGGGAGATATTACTAATCTGGGTTACAGTCTGGGGAGTCATGGGGACAGGTGGTAATTAAATGATCAGATGAACTTTCTTCTCAGTCTATGATTGTTATTAAAGAAATTTTCTGATGCTGTGTAAGGAGGTAGAAATTATTCTGGCTATGGGGTGAGGGCAGAGGCTGACTCCTAGGAATACTGTCTTTGGGGAGGAATTAAGACCCACTTTGAGCCAAAAAATGCCTTGGGAGCCCACAGATTTAAAAAAAAAAAATGTATTTGAGAAGGAAGCAGTAGGGGAAAGGGATGACAAGAAGCAGGACTCATAGTGCGCTTCTGAACCAGCTGCCTGGTTTTGTTTGTTTTTAGCTTTGTCGGACACATCTGCCAAAAGCTATGCTCCAGAGCTGGGGAGGCCCAAGGGGGAGTATAGGGTGAGTTATATCTTACACTAGTATGACATTTTACACCTTATAAAGTGCTTTGACGTACATTATTTTGCTTAATCTTCCCGTCTCTTTGCAGTAGATAGAGTAGGTGTTATTTTCACACCTCTTTAATGATAAGAAAACTGGATTTCTAAACATTAACACTTGCCGAGGGTCTTACAGGTAGTAAATTGCAGAACATTGGGCTCAAAATCTCTGTTTTCTGACTCCGTCCTAGCACATTTTTCTTACCCCTTATGCTGCCTTTTGAAGGCTGTACTTTGAAACTCAGTGATCATCACTGTGGCCTGGAAGCCTGGTGAAGCTCATATTCCCATGAAGCCCATTAAAAAAAAAAAAAATTAATTTGTAAGGAAGAAACTGTATTCTAAGGTCTAGAAAAAGAACATGTCTCAAAAGCACATCCCTCTTTCTGTCAGCCAAAGTTATTAATTGGAGTCCCAAAATGTGACTGTAATTGTATCTAAGGGTTGAAATCAGTAGGCATAGGTTTACTGGGTTTTTTGACAAAATGCTTCGTTCCTTCTCTGATCCATCTCCTCCTACCTGTAATGCCCCTGTTCTACTTCCTTCAAAAACTCAGAAGAAGACCATCCCAGTTCTTTTTTTTTCTCATCCATTCCCTCCCACAAAATATTTCCCCCTCGGGGATTAAGACTCTGAGTTTGAGGTGAAGAGGTGGTACACTGATATTCTGATCCCTTAACTTCCTGGGATTCATGTGTTGCTAATATTCCAGGATTACAGCAATGACTGGAGCCTCAGTGACACAGTGCGACGCCTCCGGAAAGGGAAGGTAAGAGGTAGAAATCTTGTGGAAATTTGGGAACCTAGGCAACTTGTTCTCACAGGGAGGGTTTCTTGATCTCTCTCCTCAGTTCTTATTAGTTAAATGAAGTAGTTTTCAGGAGCTAAATGGACCCACTAAGGTCAGAAGTCCCCAGGGTTTACTGTTACTTTAATGGAGTAATAGGGAAAGAGTTATGGATGAGAGGGGAAAGTACATTTAAGAGTGAGGGATCTCTTAAGTTTAGGTCTGTCATCCATTGTAAATTAATTTTTGTATAAACTGTGAGGTAAGGGTTGAGGTCAGTTTTTTTCCCACATATATCTTCAGTTGTTCCAGCACTCTTTGAAAAGACTTTTTACCTTTCTCTGTGAAATTAGCTTGGTGCCTTCATCAAAGATCAGTTGACCGTATAAGTGTGGCTCTATTTCTGGACTATTTTTTCTATTTTATCAATGTATTTGTTTATCCTTATGCCAATACCACACTGTCTTGATTACTGTAGCTTTGTAGTAAATCTTGAAATCAGACAATATAAGTCCTTCAGTTTTGTTCTTTTCCAAAATTGTTTTGGCTGTTCTAGATGCTTTGCATTTCCATGTAGATTTTAGTATCAGCTTGTCAGTGTCTACAAAAAATCTGCTAGGATTTTGACTGGGATTGCATTGAATCTATAGATCAGTTTGGGAAGAATTGACATCATAATAATTAATAAATTGAAATGGATCATAGAGCTAAATGTAAGTAAGTGCTAAAACTATAAAACTTCCAGAAGAAAATATAGAACACAAACAACATGAATCATAAAAGAAAAAAAAAAACTGATAAAATGGACTTCATTAAAAATAAAAACTTTTGTTTTTTAACAGCACTTTAAAAACATGAAAAAACAACCACATCTGGGAGAAAATATTTGCAAAACACATATATTATGAAGGACTTTTATCTAGACTGTTGTTGTTCAATGCTGTTGAATTGGTTCTGACTCACAGCGACCCTGTGTACAATAGAACGAAACACTGCCCAGTCCTGTGCCGTCCTCAGTCATTGTTATGCTTAAGCCCACAGTTTCTCCCCGTGTGTCTGTCAGTTTATTGTACTGTTGGGGATTGTGTGTTGCAGTGATGCTGGAAGCTACGCCACCAGTATTCAACTACCAGCAGAATCACCCATGGCAGACAAGTTCCGGCTGAGCTTCCAAACTAAGACAGACTAGGATAAAGGACCTGGCAGTCTACTTCTGAAAAGAATTAGCTAGTGAAAACCTTATGAATAGCAGTGGAACATTGTCTGATACAGTACCGGAAGATGAGCTCCTCAGGTTGGAAGGCGCTCAAAATATGAATTATCTTGAATACGTAAGATTAATTAAGCACTTGGCTGCTAACCGAAAGGTTGACGGTTTGAACTCACTCACCAGCTCCACGGGAGAAAAGCTTGGCGATATGCCACCATAAAGATTACAGCCAAGAAAACCCTATGGGGCAGTTCTACTCTGTCACATGGGGTCGCTATGAGTCGAAATTGACTCTGCAGCACCCAACAACAACAATCCAAAACAAAAAGAACTCCTTGCAAATCAGTTATAAGATAGACAATCCAATAAAAAGTGGGCAAAAGATTTGACTAGTCACATCACAAAAGAAAATATATGGATGGTCAGTAAACACTTGAAAAGATGTTCAGCATCATTAGTTATTTAAAAAATGTGAATTAAAACCATGAGATACCATCATACAGCCACTAGAATGGCAAAATTTAACAAGACTGAGTATGCCAAGTGTTGGGAGTATGTGGAGGAACTGGAACTGTCATACACGACTGATGGGCACGTAAAATAGTAAAACTACTTTGGAAAATAGTCTGGCAGTTTCCTACAAAGTTAAACATAACAATTACATGACCCAGATAGTTCACTGTGAGGCATTTACAATCCAAGAAAAATGAAAAATTATGCCTGCACAAAGACTTGTATACCAATGTTCATAGCAGCTTTTGTTCATAATAGCCCCCAAAGTGGAAACGATCCAAATGTCTATCAGCAGGTAAATGGATAAATAAATTTTGGCATATCTCTACAATATAAAACTACATTGCAGTTAAAGGAACAAACTACTGATACCACAACACGGATCCATCTCAGAGACATGATGCTGAGTTAAAGAAGCCAGACACAGAAGAATACATATTGTGTGATTCCGTTTTTATGAAATTCTAGAAGAGGTAAAACTTTATTGACTGAAAACAGATCAGTAGTTGCCGGGATGGAGATGGAAGGAGGGCATTGACTTCAAAATGCACAGGGAACTTTTTGGGGTGATAGAAATGTTCTTAATCTTGATTGTAGTGGTGGTTATGTGGGTGTATACATTTGTCACAACTTTCTGAACTGTAGACTTAAAGAGAGTAGATTTTATTGTATCTAAATTCTACCCCATTAAACATTTTTAAAAGAACAAGTGATCTCTCTACTTACTGACTTTACCAAGACTTCATCAAGACATTACCATCTTCTAGTACTGTGGTGGCTTTCATGTTGTTGCTGTGATACTGGAAGCTTTGACACCAGTATTTCAAATACCAGCAGGGTCACCATGGTGGACAGGTATCAGCGGAGCTTCCAGACTAAGACAGACTAGGAAGAAGGACCTGGCAGTCTACTTCTCAAAAATGGGCCAGTGAAAACCTTATGAATAGCAGCAGAACGTTGTCTGATATAGTGCCAGAAGATGAGCCTCTCAGGTTGGAAGGCACTCAAAATACGACTGGGGAAAAGCTGCCTCCTCAAAGTAGAGTTGACATTAATGATTGTAGATGGAGTCAAGCTTTTGGGACCTTCATTTGCTGATATGGCACGACTCAAAATGGCAAGAAACAGCTGCACACATCCATTAATAATTGGAATGTGCAATGTACGAAGTGTGAAACTAGGAAAATTGGAAGTTGTAAAACATGAAATGGAATGCATAAAGATTGGTATCCTAGGCATTAGTGAGCTGAAATGGACTGGTGTCAGCCATTTTAAATTAGACAATCATAAGGTCTGTCATACCGGGAATAACAGATTGAAGAGGAATGGTGTCACATTCATCGTCAAAAAGAACATTTCAAGATCTACCCTGAAGTACAGTGCTGTCAGTGATAGGCTAATATCCATACATCTACAAGGAAGACCAGTTAATAGGACTATTATTCAAATTTACACACCAACCACTAATGCCAAAAACTGAGGAAATTGAAGATTTTTACCAACTTTTTCAGTCAGAAATCGATCAAACATGCAATCAGGATGCATTGATAATTACTGGTGATTGGAATGTGAAAGTTGGAAACGAAGAAGGATTTGGTAGTTGGAAAATATGGCTTTGGTGATAGAAACAATGCCGGAAATCGCATGATAGAATTTTGCAAGACCAACGACTTCTTCATTGCAAATACCTTTTTTCAACAGCATAAATGGCGCCTATACACATGGACCTTACCAGATGGAAAACACAGGAATCAAATCAACTACATCTGTGGAGACAATGGAACAGCCCAATATCACCGGTCAGAACAAGGCCAGGGGCAAGCTGTGGAACAGACCATCAATTGCTCATATGCAAGTTCAAGTTGAAGCTGAAGAAAATTAAAAGAAGTCCACAAGAGCCAAAATATGACGTTGAATATACCCTACCTGAATTTAGAGACCATCTCAAGAATAGATTTGACTCATTGAACGCTAATGACCGAAGACCAAACAAGTTGTCGGTGGCTACCAAGGAAATCATACATGAAGAAAGCAAAAGGTGATTAAAAAGACAGGAAAGAAAGAAAGACCAAAATGCATGTCAGAAGAGACTCTGAAACTTGCTCTTGAACGTCGAGTAGCTAACGCGAATGGAAGAAATGATGAAATAAAAGAGCTGAACAGAAGATTTCAAAGGGCAGCTCGAGAAGACAAAGTAAAATATAATGAAATGTGCAAAGACCTGGAGTTAGAAAACCAAAAGGGAAGAACATGCTCAGTATTTCTCAAGCTGAAAGAACTAAAGAAAAAATTCAGTCCTTCTAGCCTGAGGAGCAGCCGGGGGCAGAGGCCGCAAGGAAGAAGCTTTGTGGCTCTGACACAGCTCCTTGCTGGCCTGGGTTTGGGAAAGGGCCAACCCAGAAGCACATCAGGGATTTAAGAACTGCCTGGTTTCATACATACAGCCGCAGGACTCTGGAGATAGGTGCTAATTAAATGTGGTTGACAAAATGGTGTCAGCAGTCGAGTGGACAATGCCCTTAAAACTTTTTTGTTTTTCCAAAATTTAAGCCTAATAAAACCTCTTGTAATTGCCTAGCTTTTCTGTAAGTCAGGCCACCGTTGTTGACCAGTGAGCTCCTTAAATTGTATGAGCTAATCAGAAATAAGCTTTTGCTTCCTCATTCTGTCAATAAAAGCCAATCACAGCTGATATTCAACAGAGTTCCTTTCCACATGTGGATTGGTGCTACCCAATTCTTGGATCTTCTACCTAAATAAAACTCATCCAACAGATTAAAAAAAAAAATTCAATCCTCGAGTTGCAATTTTGAAGGATTCTATGGGCAAAATATTAAATGACACAGGGAGCATCAAAAGATGATGGAAAGAATACACTGTACCAAAAAGAATTGGTCAGTGTTTGACTGTTTCAGGAGGTAGCACGTGATCAAGAACTGATGGTACTGAAGGAAGAAATCCAAGCTGCACTGAAGGCATTGGCATAAAACAAGGCTCTGGAATTGACAGAATACCAATTGAGATGTTTCAACAAATGGACGGAGCGCTGGAGGTCCTCACTCGTCTACGCCAGGAAATTTGGAAGACAGCTACCTGGCCAACTGACTGGAACAGATTCGTATTTGTGCCCATTCCAAAGAAAGGTGATCCAACAGAATGTGGAAATTACCAAACAATATCATTAAAATCACACAAAAGTAAAATTTTGCTGAGGATCATTTAAAAGTGGTTGTAGCAGTATACCAACAGGGAACTGCCAGGAATTAAAGCCAGATTCAGAAGAGGACGTGGAATGGGGGATATCATTGCTGATGTCAGATGGATCTTGGCTGAAAGCAGAGAATACCAGGAAGATGTTTCCCTGTGTTTTATTGACTATGCAAAGGCATTCGACTGTGTGGATCATAAGAAATTATGGATAATATTGCGAAGAGTAGGAATTCCAGAACACTTAATTGTGCTCATGCGGAACCTGTACATAGACCAAGTGGCAGTCACTCGAAACAGAGCAAGGGGATACTGCATGGTTTAAAATCAAGAAAAGCGCATGTCAGAGTTGCATCCTTTCACCATACTTATTCAGTCTGTTTGCTGTACACAGATAATCCGAGAAACTGGACTATATGCGGAAGAATATGGCATCAGGGTTGGTGGAAGACTCATTAATAACCTGTGTTATGCAGATGACATAACCTTGCTTGCTGAAAGTGAAGAAGACTTGAAGCACTTACTGATGAAGATCAAAAACCACAGCCATCAGTAGGGATTACACCTCAACATAAAGAAAACAGAAGTCTTTACAACTGGACCAGTAAGCAACATCGTGATAAATGGAGAAAAGATTGAAGCTGTCAAGGATTTCATTTTACTTGGATCCACAATCAACACCCATGGAAGCAGCAGTCAGGAAATCAAACAACATATTGCATCGGGCAAACCTGCAAAAGAGCTCTTTTTAAGTGTTCAAAAGCAAAGATGTTACTTTGAGGACTAAGGTGTGTCTGACCCAAGCCATGATATTTTCAGTTGCCTCATATGCATGCGAAAGCTGGCCAGTGAATAAAGAAGGCCAAAGAAGAATTGATGCGTTTGAATTATGATGTCTTTGAAGAATATTAAATATACTATGGACTGCCAGAAGGACGAACAAGTCTGTCTTGGAAGAAATACAGCCAGGGTGCTCCTTGGAAGCAAGAATGGCGAGACTTTGTCTCAAATACTTTGGATATGTTATCAGGAGGGAACAGTCCCTGGAGAAGGACATCATGCTTGGTAAAGTAGAGGGTCAGCAAAAAAGAGGAACACCCTCAATGAGATAGATTGACCCAGTGGCTGCAACAATGGGCTCAAACGTAACAATTGTGAGGATGGCGCAGGACCAGACAGTGTATTGTTCTGTTGTACATAGGATGGATATGAGGAGATGGGGCCAAGATGGCGGAGTAATCAGACGCTTCCGGTGGACCCTCTTCAAACAAAGACCAAAAAAAAACAAGTTATTCGATTATATATGGCAGTCTGGGAGCCCTGAACATCAGAGGCCGAGTTGACAAACTGGACTGAGTGGCAGGGGGAGGGAGACGGTTTCGAAGCAGCGAGGAGTTGCCAGACCTGACCCAGCGAGAGCCTGAGCCCTTCAGGCCTGAGCAGCTCTTGGGTGAGCAGTGAGGCAGGCAAGCGACAGTGCTTGGGAGGCACATTTCCCGCACCAGGAGAGACCCAGCACCAGAGAGTCTGCACGGCCACCCAGAACCAGTGAGAAGCAGCCCTCACCGGCGAAAGATAAGTACTTGTACCGTATGGATCAGAAACACCCACCTTAGGGAAAAATCTCTCTCCCATTTACCTCCCCGCTCCCTGCTCTGCATTGGGTTCTGGACCGGCTTCAGCAATTGCCAAGTCCCCTGGGCCGGAAGTAGGATCCGTCACATGCCCGGAGCCATTCTCCCTGCCTTGGAAAGTGAACAAATTAACAAACAGGAAAAAATAAACTGCCTGCTCCCCTAAGCCAGGAACCCAGGGTAGACACAGGTCCTTTGCCTAGGCGCAGGCATAAGGGATCCACAGACTCTGAGTGCCTTTCCCCCTGCATAGACTTGTGTGGGCCCATTTCAGCAGCCTAGGCCCTCATTACCACAGTACAACAGGGTATATACTGGAACTCTAACTTCAGGTGTTTCAGCTGTGAAGTGGCAGGTTCTTGACATTTGACACTGCTCTGCCCATTAAGCAGGGCCTTCATCTATCCACATCAGGGGCCTGAGGACTGGTGGCTCCACCCATACCACCTAGCCACCTGCTATAGGGGCCCATGAATAAGAGGTGCCCTCTGGTCCTTACAGCCAACGGCATTAGATGCTTGTAGTCTGGCTGCAAAACCCACCGATGTGCTCTAAGGAACAGGGACACGCCTTCCTCCTGGACACTTCGGGGTGGCCGTCAGCCCCCTGCCTTGCTCAGAGTGTGTCCCCCTGCTGCAGCCAGATGCCTGTGCCTACACCAATCACCCGTGCCTATCTAGGACTGTGAGTGAGAGCCTGCACCACACACTTGATGGCTGTCTACTTGGGCACCAGAGCTGAAACCATACAGGAGGAGTGGGCAGACTCCTGGGCTTACATACCTAGTAACAGATCTGACCACCTGGTGACAGGACATTAGAGCTTCGAAGGTGCCAATAATCAAACTAGCTCATATGAGCAGCCTATTTGGGCATATCAAAACAAAACAAGAAGCTAGGACACAGTAAGTAAACATAAAATAAAAAAATATAATAACTTATTGATGGCTTGGAGACAACAGTCAATATCAAATCACATAAAGAGGTAATCCATGATGGCTTCAGCAAGCTCCCAGAATAAAGAATCTAGAAATTTTCCAGAGGAGGAAAATTTCTTGGAATTAGCAGAGACAGAATACAAAAGATTAATATACAGAACTCTTCAAGACATTTGGAAGGAAATTAAGCAAAACGCAGAACACACAATAGAGGAAATTAAAAAGATTAGAGAAGAGTATAATGACAAATTTAACAGGCTAGAAGAATCCATAGACAGCAATCAGAAATCCAGAAGATTAACAATAAAATGTCAGAATTAGACAACTCCACAGAAAGTCATAGGAGCAGAACTGAGGCAATGGAAGTCAGAATTAGTGAGATTGAAGATAAAGCACTTGACACCAACTTATTTGAGGAAAAATCAGATAAAAGAATTAAAAAAAATGAAGAAACCCTAAGAATTATCTGGGACTGTATCAAGAGGAATAACCTATGAGTGATTGGAGTACCAGAACAGGGGGAGATAACAGAAAATACGGAGGGAATTGTTGAAGATTTGTTGGCAGAAAACTTTCCTGATATCGTGAAAATGGCAAGATATCTATCCAAGATGCTCATTGAACCCCACATAAGGTAGATCCCAAAAGAAAGTCACCAAGACGTATAATCAAACTTGCCAAAACCAAAGATAAAGAGAGAATTTTAAGAGCGGCTAGGGATAAA
>NW_004443946.1:30281301-30326647 GCF_000243295.1 Trichechus manatus latirostris | reverse complement strand
ACTATAATAAATATTTATGCACCCAATGACAGGGCTCCAAAATACATAAAACAAACTCTAAACAGCACTGAAAAGAGGGAGAGACACCTCCACAATAGTAATAGGAGTCTTCAACACACCACTTTTGGTGAAGGACAGAACATCCAGAAAGAAGCTCAACAAAGACACAGAAGAGCTAAATGCTACAGTCAGCCAGCCTGATCTCATAGACATATACCGAACACTCCACCCAACAGCAGCCAAGTATACTTTCTTTTCCAGTGCACATGGAACATCCTCCAGAATAGGCCACATATTAGGCCATCGAGCAAGCCTTAACAAAATCCAAAGCATCGAAATATTACAAAGCATCTTTTCTGACCATAAACCCATAAAAGTAGAAATCAACAACAGAAAAAGCAAGGAAAAAAAATCAAACACATGGAAACTGAACAACACCTTGCTCAAAACTCCTGGGTTATAGAAGAAATTAAGGATGGAATAAAGAAATTCATAGAATCAAACGAGAATGAAAACACATCCTACCAGAACCTTTGGGACGCAGCATAAGCAGTGCTCAGAGGTCAGTTTGTAGCAATAAATGCACACATCCAAAGAGAAGAAAGGGCCATAATCAAAACATTAACTCTATAACTGGAACAAGTAGAAAGCAAGCAGTAAAAGAAGCCTTCAGGCTCCAGAAGAAAGGAAACCGTAAGAGTTAGAACAGAATTAAATGAAATAGAGAATAGAAAAACAACTGAAAGAGTTAACAAGACCAAAAGCTGGTTCTTTGAAAAGATCGACAAAACTGATAAACCACTGGCCAAACTGACAAAAGAAAAACAGGAGAGGAAGCAGATAACCTGTATAAGAAATGAGATGGGTGATATCACAGCAGACCCAACTGAAATTAGAAGTATCATAACAATACCATAGGGAGGGTATGAGACAGAACCGACTCGACGGCATCTAACAACAACAGGGTGTAAGGCTGAACTAGAGAGGGTGTAGTGGG
The DNA here is from genome assembly GCF_000243295.1 of Trichechus manatus latirostris. Lineage (NCBI taxonomy): Eukaryota > Metazoa > Chordata > Mammalia > Sirenia > Trichechidae > Trichechus > Trichechus manatus. The sequence goes on along the minus strand of NW_004443946.1, from coordinate 30,325,650 downwards.
AACCTGCTGTTCCGTACAGCAATGGGGCCCATAATGTAACAATAAAGGGGCCATCCTCAAGGACATTTCCTTTCATTGTTGCCCATTCTTCAGTATCCAGTGACAGAGAAATACAAGAAAGTGTCTTCTTCCTTGTTCAGTAACTCTGTTCTTTCTTTGCCAGGTCTGCTCACTAGAAAGATTCCGCTCCTTACAGGACAAATTACAACTCCTAGAAGAAGCAGTAAGCATGCATGATGGAAACGTCATTACTGCAGTGAGTTGTTTGTTTAGTTATTTTCATTAGTTTCAGAAAATCCAATCAAAATAGACTTCAATGTTTTAGATCAGGTGTTAAGCAAAGATCCTGAATTTTTTTTCTCCAGGTGTAGGATTTTTCAGCAGTCCCTGTTCCAGGGCTCAGCTGGTACAACATGCTTTGTGTGTGGAACTATTGATTGTAACCAAGAAGCTGTTGTTGGCTACTCCATCTTGTAAAAAAATAATCTGAGGGAGGAGAGATATGAGAGCAGTCTCTGAAGAAGGTTAACACATTCCCTGCCTCTCTGTGGGCATGGGATCGTGGACTCCCAAGAAACAGCTCAGTTCCAGATTTCCATCACATAGAACAGTCTGTTGGCTGTACCTATAAAGATTCCTAATGAGTGGCTGCCTCATTTTTAGACATCAGGTGCTCAGGGCAGAGCTTTGTTGAAAGTTTGCACAAGGTATTTCATTCCTTGTTGTCTTTTTTCCTAGGTACTGATCTTCCTGAAGAGGACGCTAAGCAAAGGTGAGCATGGTTTGAGGGAAGTCTTCAGTCAGCAAGGCCTCTGCCACATGTGAAGAGGGAACGGCAGTGTCGCTTTCAGACCCAAGTTCACCAGCATCAGATCTGCTTCAGAGTCAGCGGTGGTGGCCTTAGACTTTAGCACACATCCCATCTCTGAGGGCAGCAGCTCATCCTTTAGGGTGGTTAACTATATTGACTACACAGCCCCTCTGTTTATTGGACAGACAGGTGGCTGTGTTGGTTTGGGGAAGTCAGAGTCCATGCCAAGTGTCAGCTGTTTGGGCTGGTGAGAACTGAAAAGCCGACTCAGTGGCTAAGAGTTACCTTGGACCATCGTGTATTGGTGGTGGATTGAACCATAGGGATGGGTACCATAAAAGGCCATTTTGTTAGCTTCTGCTAGGCTTTGAGGAGATAATGTTTGGACTGTGTGAATAGGAAGACCAGTGGCACACTTGAGTAATAGGCTTTACGCGTTCTCCGCTTAACTCCTCCTTCCTGCCTGCCAGAGATTCTCTTCCGAGAGCTGGAGGTGCGACAGGTTGCCCTGAGACATCTCATTCACTTCCTTAAGGAGATTGGGGATCAAAAGCTGCTTTTAGACCTCTTCAGGTGAGAACGAACCATATGGTCTGTAGAGTTTACTAGGTACTTAATTGGTTCAAAGCACTCAGGGGTGGCGGGATTCAAAGAAATGGAAGATACTGACCTTTTTCTGGAAAAGCTTGAAAGACAAGCTATTGAAATGTGATGGGATGACTAACAATATACAACAGCCTGTGATAAGGTAACAGCATAGCAGGTGGTTAAGAACTAGGCTCTAGAAGCAAACACACCTGGGTTGAGTACTGTACCACCACTTAGTTCATAGAGTGACCGTGAGCAAATTACCCAGCCTCTCTAAGCATCAGTTTCCACATCTGTAAAATGGAGATGATACCTACCCCACAGGGTTGTTATGAAAATCAAATGAGTTAGTGTGTGCAAAGCATTTAACATAATGCCTAGCGTGTAGTGTTAATAATCAACATTTATTAAGCATTTTCTTATAAAAGACTTAGAATAAAGGTATCTTTTAGTCCCATGATGCCAGTGAAAAGTACAGTGCGAGAGCAAAGGAAGAAAATAAAATTTTAGGGCAGGATACCCAAGGAAAGCCTCATGGAAGCAGTTAGGATTTGAGTTGGGCCCATGAGACTACATAGGATTCTGACAGGTAGAGAAGTAAGGGGCAGGCATACCTGCTGCTGGTGTGTGGGGTGGGGGTGGGGGTGCGGGTGGGGCTCTCCTGTCATGTGTTCTCTCCCTATTTCTTTACAATCACTGGGGATGAATTCCTGCCCCTGGATTACTAGACAGAGCTCTTTAGACTCTGACATTCTTATTGTTTGGCTGCCTTGGGTGAATCAGCCCCTTTAAGACTGAATACCAGAATGTATGTATGTTATGTTCTTTCTTCAATGTCAGGGAAAGGGTGGAGCCTCTGTTTAGGCTGAAGTGTGTCCCAAGGTAAGACTTTACCTAGTGACTCCAGCACAGTGATGAGCTGTCGCAAAGACTCAGGTGGGGAAAGCAGGTCACATGGGCAGGGTCAAGATTACAGATGGTTATCCAGGATCTGCAAAAGAGGACATGGTCATCAAGGCAGGGTGTGTTCTTATTTCCCTCCCTCTCTCCCCCACCTTGGCCTCCCTCCTTTCCCAGTCAGTAGGCCTTTATCAGGCATCACGTCTGTGCCAAGACAGTGCTGTTAACAATCTGGTCCATTCAGAGTAAGGAGGAATCAGAAGACAGGAGTCCTTGTACTCCAGGACTTACTACCTTTTGGAGAAGATAAAAGGCATTGTACACTGTACATGAAAACAACAGAGAACAATATAGAAAATCTGCATTGACAGAGAAGAGTGCTTTAATCTTTCAAAGATTACTGTGGGCTAGAGCAGGTTTTGTGGAGGCCCTGAGCCTTTCTATCAGGCTTGCCAACGTTATAAAGTTATTAGTGCCCTGCAGTGCCGTCTTGTCCTTGCTTTTCACTTAGCCAGAAACGCTCAGAGAGACAAGGATAGCTGGTCCATCTTGTTTGTTCAAGGGGTTGCTGGTGGTAGGAAGTTTAGTAAGAGAAGGGTTTATCTTGGTTATGGAGGGAAATGAGTTTGAATTGTGTTTCTTCTAGAGAAATGATCCTATTTTGTGAGGTTATACTGTCACACATAAATAAAAATGCCCTGTTCCCTATTTTTCTTCTCAGGTTCCTAGATAGAACAGATGAGCTTGCGGTAAGTGTGGCCTTGATTGATTATATTCAGAAGAGAGAGGCATCTGGGAAGCGTGGAATCTTAATACAAATGATAATATGTTTTGTTTAAGGAGTCCTTGGGTTGCGCCAATGGTTAAATGCTCGACTACTGTTCAGAAGGTTGGTGGTTTGAACCTACCTAGAGGTGCCCTGGAAGACAGACCTGGTGATCTGCTTCCAAAGATCACATCCTTGAAAATCCTTTGGAGCAGTTCTACTGTGCACACGTGGGGTTGCCATGGGTCAGAATCGACTTGACGGCAACTAACAACAACAGCATTTTGTTTCGTTTTACGTGCTCTTTTGATTAGGCTTATGCATAGTTTTTTTTTTTTGTTTTGAATAATGAATACTGGCCTAATCAGTTTGTTTTTTAGTTTCTAGTTGTTTTCAGTTCCTGGTTTGCAGGAGCTTTTGGGTTCTGGCTTCTATTACTAAAGAGAATGTTGCAAACTAAGAGGGATAAACCAAACCAAACCCAACCCACTGCCATCGAGTCAGTTCTGACTCATAGTGACCCTCTAGGACAGAGTAGAACTGCCCTATAGGGTTTCCAAGGAGCTCCTGGTAGATTTGAACTGCTGACCTTTTGATTAGCAGCCAAATTCTTAATCAGTACGCCACCAGGGTTAAGAAACAAGATACAGGTCAAGAAGGAAGATAGGTCAGGCTGGTGGTGCACCTGATACACATTTTGGCCAAGTGCTAAAATTGATTTTTGGCAGATTTTCACCATCCTAGAATGAACTCCTGGAGTACAGAATAAATCTGAAATTTCACCAAAACTTTAATTGGATTATTCAAACTTCAGTGATCCATTTTTAAAGCCTGATATTACCATGCAGGCACAGGAATGTCTCAGCACCACACTGGCAGGCTGCTGTCACGTGTGGCCTCCCACACATTCGTGATGTGGTATTGGTGCTTACATTCAGCTGGCACATTTAGTAATACTGTTAACCTTCTTTGCATAGCAGAATAGAACTCAGGAAAATGTTTTCTAAAAAGGATCTTACACTTAAGATTCAACGCGTGAGAAAATCTCAAAAATCCTTTATCTTACTCTACTAAAAATGATTGGCTGTCTTTAGTAATTATTTTTCAAAAGCTTTTTGTTTAAGTTTTTAATCTCCATTGATTCAAAACTAAGTGGACTTTACACAGCATTCTTATATAGTTTGCTGTTTTGAAGTTTGATCAGTGAGAATGTGTTTTGAGTACCTCATTTTTAAAAAATTTTTTTTTATTGTTGTAGTTTAAGTGCAAGTGTACAATTCAAGTCAGACTCTCATACAAAAATTTATACATACATTGTTATGTAACCCTAATTGCTCTCCCTGTATTGTGACAGCACACTCTTCCTTTACACCTCTGTTTTCCCGTGTCCATTCAACCATCTCCTAACCCTCTCTGCCTTCTCATCTCACCTCCGGACAGAAGCTACGTATATAGTTTCATGTATTTACTTGAGCTAAGGAGCACACTCTTCACGAGTATCATTTTATGTCACACATTTCAGTCCAATCTTTGTCTGAAGAGTTGGCCTCGGGAATTCTTTTAGTTCTGGGTTGACAGAGTCCGGGGGCCATGCTTTCTGGGGTTCCTCCAGTCTTAGTCAGACCATTAAGTCTGGTGTTTTTACTAGAATTTGAGTTCTGCATCCCACCCTTCCCCTTCTCCATCAGGGACTCTCTGTTGTGTTTCCTGTCAGGGCAGTCATTGTGGTAGCCGGGCACCATCCAGTTCTTCTGGTCTCAGGCTGATGAAGTCTCTGGTCTGTGTGGCCCTTTCTGTCTCTTGGGCTAATACTTCCCTTGTGTCTTTGGTGTTCTTCATACTCCTTTACTTCAGGTGGTTGGGACCAATTGATGCATCTTAGATGGCTGCTTGCCAGCTTTTAAGACCCAGATACCACTCACCAAAGTAGGATGCAGAACATTTTCTTAATAAAGTTTGTTATGCCAGTTGATGTCCCCTGAAACCATGTGGGTACCTCATTGTTATCTAAAACTTTTAAATTTTCCTCATATTCTTCATTGTGCTTGAATTGAAGGTAATTTGTTATGGATGCTGGTGTATCTGAATTTGGAGTTTTCCAGCCTTGTAAACTTGGAAGTGGCAAAGCTGCTAGTCTGCCTTTAATTCATTTCCAAACTTCAGGGTAAAGCTGGGTGCTGTATCTACCCGTTGTTGTGTGCTGTCATTCATGCTTCATTGTAGATCAGCACATCCAACAGACCTGTCTGTGATGATGGGAATACTCTCCATCTGTGCTGTCCAGTATGGTAGCCACTAGCCACATGTAGCTAGCAAGCACTTGAAAAGTAGCAAGTGCAACTAAAGAACTGAATTTTTCATTTTATTTAATTTGATTAAATTTAAACAGCCACATGCAGCCAGTGGCTACCATATTGGACAGCACAGTTTTAGATGGACCTAGTACTGATTTTGAATCATTCTTTGTTCCCCACTCTCCCCTCACCCACATCCACATACACCCATTCTTACCCAGAAGCAATTTCTAAAACTGAAGAATTTGGTTTTTAAGCATGAAAAGTCCCTTCTAAGGAGACAAAATAGCTCAAAGCCCTTCTCTGTTTTTTGTAGCTATCCCATTATCGAGAGCACTTGAACATTCAGGACCCTGAGAAACGAAAAGAATTTCTTAAGACTTGCGTTGGGTAAGTATAGGGGACAGATGGGTTTAAGTGTATAGAAAGAATAGACAGAATAAAGGAAGATGGAGTGAATAGATAGTTGAAGGGAAAGGCTAATAATGAAGTATAAAGCATCATTAAAGGTTGTCTCATTTAGTGTTCCCAAACACTAGTCCTCAGAGTTTTCATTGTTTTTTATAAAGCTAATTTATTTATTTATTTAATTTGAAAGACTATCTTTTATTCTGGGGTTTTCGTCTTCCCTTCTTGCTAGTAAAATGGGTTATAATTTTTTTTATGACCTTATGTAATAGTAAATTTAAAATTTGCCAATACTTTATGGACCGTATATGTTTTTCAGTGCTACTGGTCCTTGAAATCTCAAAGTCCAGGAACCACTGATCTAGTGCAAGCTTGTATCCAGAGTATGAATCTCTATAAAAACCAGCTCCATGTATTATTCTTTCAGTGATGAGGAGCTCACTGCTCTTGAAAGCAGCTCTTTTTTATTATTCAACAGCCTTCATTAATGGAAAGTGCTTCCTTATACTAAGCTGAACCTTGCTTCCTTGCATCTTTTATCTACCCTCTAGATTGATGTGAAACAAATCCAGTTTCTCTTCTACATGTCAATATTAGAAGACAGCTATAGAGTCTACCCAATAGACCCTGCTTCTCCAAGTTCAATGTTCACAGTTACTTCAGTCATTCTTCATGTGATACAATTTCCAGGCTTCATATTTGGATATTTGTCTATGTTAATGAAATCCTCAATTCTAACATTACCAAATACTGAGATACATCACGTGGCCTCTGGTAAACAAAGAGGAAAGTTAGAATAGCGAAGTAACTGGAACCTATTATTTTCTCCCTTTATCTTTTCTAAAAACTGGCTGTGGGTTGTACTTGTCTAGGATAGTATAGTTGAATTTCAGGATTCTCCCTGGAGTGAGTGGAACAAGGGAATAAGGCAACACTTACTAAAGGATAGATCTATGAACTGGAAGTTTAACATCTGACTTCTGTTACTGGACTTACCCATTGACTTACCATATATCTTGTAGGTAAGACACTATTTGTTCCTCAACTTCTTCATTTGTAAGAACATAATATAGTGTTGAAGATGGGACCCTTGACAGTTGTGTAGATCTTTGAGATCTTTGCCAGTCTACAAATGTAGCCCATACCATGTCATTTCATTTACCTTTATTACTCTGCAATAAAAAATACCTAAGAAATGTCAGAGTCCCTTAAAGAGAGTTCCTTCTTAAGCAATGACATGAACCATAGAGCTTCAGTGGGATCTGGATGATGGGCAGTTGGGTAGGCTTACTCACTAGCTACGTGACTCTGACCAAAAATTCCAGCTCCCCAGAAGAGACAACTCTAAATCATGCCTCAGCAAAGTCACTGAGCACATATAAGCCTTCAGGATTCCTCTGAAATTGACAAAATCTTAAATACAAAATCCAAGCCAAAGGTCTACTCTATTTCCTGCCTTCTCTTCCTGCCATTCAGGGATGCTCTCAAGGTAAATTGAGATCAGATTTGTGAAGCACCAAGAGCCTCTTAAGCTTTCAGTGGTGATTTGGTTTAGTTGGGTTTGTTTCCTCTTTGAGTAGAGAAAGAGATACTAACCTGGCCCTCTACCAGTTTGCCATTTTCAGCAGAAGATTCTGCACACATACAAGACCATTATACACTCCTGGAGCGTCAGATCATCATTGAGGTTAGAATCCTCATCTCTATGTTTTTTATTTCAATGCCAGCGCTCGGTGCCATTCAGCATCTAGGAGACCTCTATGCTCTGCCTGTATATTGTGATTTCCCGTTACAGTCTCTCAGAGCCTTTCGTTTTCTCTGTTTACATGATAGCTCTCTTACCTCCATTTTTCTCAGGCATTTTTTTCCTTCTCACATGTTGTTAACCTGGAAGTATTTCGTCTTCATCCCAGATCTCCTGTGTCATAACCACTTTCTCCATCCAACTTGGATCCAGCATCATCTTAGGATTTTAAACTCCCCTGGGCTATCCTACTAGGAACCCTGGTGGCACAGTGGTTAAGCGCTTGGCTGCTAACTGAAAGGTCAGCTGTTCAAAACCACCAGCTGCTCCACAGGAGAAAGATGTGGCAGCTGGATTCTGTAAAGATTACAGCTGTAGAAGCCATATGGGGCAGTTCTGTAGGGTCGCCACGAGTCAGAATTGACTCAGTGGCAGTAAGTTTTTTGGGCTATCCTAATCAATTTCTTTCTTTTTCTCTTCTTTGCCTGATTCTTTGGGAGGGAAAGAAAACTGCTATAGTATTAAAGGTTTCTGTCTTGCCTCTACTTCATGGACATTCTTTTTCTTTTGCATGGCTCACTCCACCACAGGCAACTGATCGACATCTAGAATCAGCAGGACAGACTGAGATCTTCCGGAAGCACCCCCGCAAAGCTTCCATCCTCAACATGCCACTAGTGACAACGCTTTTCTACTCCTGCTTCTACCACTACACGGAGGCTGAGGTACAGGCAGAATGTGAAAGTAGACCCCACAAATTCTCATTGCACAGGAGGAACATAGTTCATATTCAGCATTTTTATGTACTCTATTAACGATGAGTGCGTATAATTATCAAAAATCTACCTGGAAGGTTTCCTGGCCCTCACCAGGGGCGAGTCAAGAGTGAAAAAGGTGTGTAAGGGCTTGCATGTCTTCAAGTGAGCTGCCATGCTAGCATAGCATATTTTTTTTCTAGTGCTGGTTACCATAGCATTCTCTGTTCAGAGGGACATAGTTTCAGGTGGATTGGTACAGTGTAGAGAAGAAAATAAAACTGGGTTAGAAAAGAGGAGCAGCAGAGTGCCAGATAGCTGTGGATAAGTTTTGTTTTGGGTTTTTTTTTTTGTTTATTTTTAAGAAGTTTGGATTTGATGCTCAGTGGATATTTTCCCCTTATTTGGATCGGTAGAGAATTGGGGAAAGCACCATAGTTACTAACCCCGTCCTCTTTTAGCTAGGTTATGGCGATATCTGATTAGACCCAGTAGAGCCTTTCTCTTAAATTAATTGCTGGATTCAAATAGTTATAGTGTGAGATGTAGAAAATCTGGATAGTGGAAAAGAAAGGAGGAGATTGGGAAAGTCAGTAACACTAACATTCCTTCTCTCTGCTTTCATCCTAGGGGACATTCAGCAGTCCTGTCAACCTGAAGAAGACGTTTAAGGTAGGTATCAATCGGTCAGTGTTTTGGTAAAAGTATTATCAGGGTAACTACATGGAGTGGCTGTTGCTTTGTAACCCTGCACAGTAAGTCCTTTGATATTCAAGGTTAAAGGCAGAAAGGAATGAGCTTGTGGGAAATGAGAGAAGACTTTAGCTGAATGCCTACAGCAGTGCTTGGACTTAGGAATTAAGGGGTTCTTCGTCACCTAAGAAATGTATTGTTTAAAGGGGCAGAATCAATACCAGGCAATGTTTTTGTCCATCTTTTTCCGGAATTCTCAAGCACCTACCTTCCCCACTCATTTCTGTTTTCCACATTCTAGATCCCAGACAAACAGTATGTGCTGACAGCCCTGGCTGCTCGTGCCAAGCTTCGCGCCTGGCATGATGTAGATGCCCTCTTTACCACAAAGGTGGGTGCCCTGGAACTGGGATGCCTGGGAAGAAAGAAAAGGGTCATTAATCATCCTTTTATTCAGTGGCCTCATGCGAGAATCAAGTTCTAGTTACTGGTTTACATTTTTCCTCCAACTTTTTATATTCCAAAATTTCAAACTTACAGAAAAGTTAAAAGAATAATATAATGAACACTAATATACTCTTTAGTGAGCCCTGGTAGCACAATGGTTAAGTGGCAGGCTGCTAACAGAAAGGTGGATGGTTTGAACCCACCCAGCAGTTCTGAGGAAGAAAAGCCCTGGCAATTTGTTCCTGTAAAGATTACAGCCTAGGAAACCCTATGGGGCAGTTCTGCTCTGTCATATAGGGTCGTTATGAGTCGGAATCAACTCAGTGGCACCTAAACAACTACAACAATATACTCTTTAACTACTTCACCAATTTGTTGGCATTTTTGCCATCTTTGCTTTCTCTCTGTATATACACATGCATGCCTTCCCCCCGCCCCCATTATGGGTTTGAGAATATTCTTTTTTTCTTTCTTATTATTTAATTAGTTACATTAATTACCAAAACAATACATGCCTGTGTCAACATCAAACACTCTACAAAAGCATGTAGAGAGTGAAGTTCTTTCATTATCCATCTGCTGCCATCTCACGTCTTTCCTCAAGACAAATGCCGTACAAAGTTTGGTAGGTAGCTTCCAGACCTTTTCTCATGAATTTACAATTAACATATAATATATATAACGATATAGAGAATAGCGTTTTTCTGCTCAGATTAGCTTACACTAGAAATATTGTTAAGTACTTATTCCATTTAGCAGTATCTCACAGACTTTTTTCTGCATTATTGTTTATAGATCCAATAATTTATTTCATACCTCTGACTCTTTTCTACTCTTTCAAGTTCCTTGACTTCTCTGAAAAACTCATCTCTCTTCATTTCTCTATTCTCCAACCCCTGCCCTCACCATGATGTTATTCTGATCTGACCATAAAACATAGGGTGACTACTTCTGAGTTTGTTGAATATATCTTGCCTAGTTACTGCTGCCCCGTGTTCCTTTTTCAGAACTGGCTAGGCTACACCAAGAAGAGAGCACCCATTGGCTTCCATCGGGTTGTGGAAATTTTGCACAAGAACAGTGCCCCTGTCCAGGTAATGGCTCCTAAAGAGAGGTGGAGGTAGGATACTGTAGGAGACCCTGACTTTTAGCCTCTTACCAGTCAGTGATGGGAGACCTGACCTGTTCTGGTTTTGACTCAAAGGCAACATAATGGGTGTGCTGGGCCTTGAGATAGAAAAGACCAGGAAGGGAAGGAAGTTCTACTCTGCCCTTTAGAGGTAATCCCAAACTGCCCTCTCCAAGGAGCATCTTCTGTATTTAGCCTATGTGGAATACTGATGTACTGTTTAAATGATACAAAAGGAGCACTCACTGAGAAAGGACACAAAGGAGCTATGAGTGTGGCACTGGATCAGCTCTAGAGCATTCCCATTGCTGGCATGGATATCTGGCTATAGGATAAGGAGGAATGTGTGCATCTCTTGTGTCGCTCCATAGTACTGCATAGGGTCCATCTCATTTCCCATTGTATCTTTTTTTTTTTTTTAATTTTTATTATGGTAAAATATATATGTAACAAAAAAAAAGCCATTTTTAAGTGTGCAGCTCAGTGACATTAGTTACATTCATGTTGTGTAATCATCACCACTGTCTATTTTCAAGTTTTTCATCACCTCAAACTCAGTACCCCTTAAGCAATAATGCCCCATAAGCCCGTTACCCCAGCCCCTGGCAACCACTAATAAACTTCTGTCTCTTTGCATTTGCGTCATCCTAGGTATTTCTTATAAGTGGGATCATACAATACTTGTCCTTTTATGTCTGGCTTTTTTCACTCAGCAAAGTGTTTTCAAGGTTTGTTCATGTTGTAGCATGTATCAGAACTTCATTTTCCTTTATGTCTGAATAATATCCCATTGTATGGATATACCACTTTTTGTTTATTCTTTCATCTGTTAATGGACACTTGGGTTGCTTCTACCTTTTGGCTATTGTGAATAATGCTGCAATGAACATTCATTACAAGTATCTGTTTGAGTCCCTGTTTTCAGGTCTCTTGGGTCTCTAGGAGTGGAATTGCTGGGTCATATTGCAGTTATATGTTTAACTTTTTGGGAACCACCAAACTGTTTCTACAACAGCTGTACCATTTTACATTAACATCAGCAATACACCAGAGTTCCAGTTTCTCCACATTCTTGCCAACACTTGTTATTTTCTTTTAATAGCCATCCTAGTGGGTGTGAAGTGGTATCTTGTTGTGGTTTTGATTTGCATTTCTCTAATGACTACTGCCTTTGAGCACCTTTTTATGTGCTTATTGGCTATTTGTATATCTGCTTTGGAAAAATACCTATTCAAGTCCTTTGTCTACTTTTTAATTGCATCTTGATCTGAGAAAAGTTTGGTTGATGAATGGAATTGTAGATGTTGGATACTGACCTCTTTTGCCTTCAGAATTTTTTTTTGCCTTTAGAGCTCTGTGTTTTATGGGCCTGGGAATCATTAATCAAGAGTACCTCTTCCCACAGATATTACAGGAGTATATCAATCTGGTGGAAGACGTAGACATAAAGTTGAACTTGGCCACTAAGTTCAAGTGCCATGATGTCGTCATTGATGTGAGTCCCCAGGAAATGAGACCCTGAGTTAGACCCTCAGTATAGAGTAGGGGATTACTATATCCTCTGTCCTAGATCCTGAGATGCTTCCATAAATTCTGATTTAACAGACAAAATGATCTGGCAAGAGTTAGTTTGAAGACCAGTATACTAGAATTATACTTTCAGCCCTTTGAGTGGTTTCTCTCTGCTTTTATAAATTTGTCACACTTAGAGAATTTGTAGAACTGAATCAAGCCAAATAAGTTCTACTGATTTGTCTCCAACATGAAGATCTGTGGGTGCTTGACCCCACTGTCATCCCACTGTAGTTTCTCGGCCTTCCCTGGGACCTTGGTGAAAATGGTAGTGACAAAAAGAAAAAGCCCCTCGTAGAGAAGGCCGATTGAAGGTTTGGTATTGTTTGTTTTGGTGAACAGACCTGCCGGGACCTGAAGGATCGTCAGCAGTTGGTAGCATACAGGAGTAAGGTAGATAAAGGATCTGCAGAGGAGGAAAAGATCGATGCCACTCTCAACAACTTGGTGAGTAGCTACAGCTTCTCCCTCCATCAGTCTCAGGAGACAGTTCACAGAGTAGCATCAAGTGTATGTTTCCAGGGCCTGGATGGTGTTGCAGTTAGCTGAGCCACATGGGTATAAACTGTCCTGTGGCCCAAGGGTCAAATCACTGCTTTGAACAGCAGAAATTACTCTTGAGATGTGGAATGATTTAAGGGTAATCTGGAGGCCTCCAGCTGAGACTAAACTGCAATGCTTAGATAATTGTTAAACCTAGCAGGTAGGAGGGGCTAACTATTGGAAGTATAAAAGCAAATGTTATCGTTTCAAACTATCGACTATAGTCTCCTTTGAATGGATATGACCTACCTGCTGGAAATAAGAAGTGGGTGAAATAGACTTTAGCTATTTAGGGAGCTCAGCTGGTTCATAGCATGAAAGAGCTGAGCCCTTGGTTAATATGAAGCTTAGTTCCCTATTAGGTATTCTGAGACCTACCCTGGGGTCATCTAAAGCTAGTTAAGCTTGGTCCTAAGGAGGGCAGAACTGGGGTGGGGGGGAAGGCCCTAAATCAGGCTTGTAAGATACTGAATAGGTGTTTAATACATTTTTAAATAAATGACACCCCCCTATACACATTAAAAACCATTTTCTTAACCTCCTTTCTTACATTACCTAGCTGTGAGCCTTTTTAAGTTGTATTCCGTCCACCTCTCTGTAAAGATCAGTGAAAACTGACACCCCTTTGCACTTTCCACAGCATATTCGATGGAAGAATTAAGTGGCATTAGCTACCCTGAAACTGGCCTCATTTCTTCCTTTTCTGCCTGTGAAAGAAGAGAGAGCTCTTTGGGAGAGTCACCGCATCACCTCGCTTGGGCCCATCATCAACAGACAGTGCCTAATATTCTTGGGACAAAAACCCATACCTGGGCACAGACAGCTTCAGACTGACCTGAAGTCCAAGGGCCATTATCTAGGGGCCAAGATCAAAAGCTTTGATTGTTCCTGAGAAAGACTCTCTCCACCTGGTGCTCATGTGAAGGAGGGAGAGAATTCTAGATTGGGCCCATATTGGGCAAGATCTCTCTTGGTCTGGGAAAAGTGTCTTACTCCAGAAAGGAGGTCTCCTAAACTGACAGGTACCGGGCATCATAGGGTGGCCACTCCATTTTTCTCAGCTAGTTGTGACCCTGGACTTGATGCTGGACATTGGCAGTTCTGCTCTAAAATGGCAGTATCCAGGGGCCTCAGGAAGGAGCCAGTGTTGCCCAGGACTTGCTGGAGACCAACTTGCACCACACTGCACATAGGCCTCCTCATTATGACAAAGATGGCCCATACATTGTGTTTCTACAGTCAGTGCACCTCTGCTGTCCCAGCCTACCCCGTAATGAAAAACATATGGTTCCTTTCTCACCTATACACTGAGATGACCTTGAGTAGGTGATGAGACCAACTGCCTTTTCCTTTACCTCTCCCACCCCAGACCCACAACCTTATATGGAGCTTGGATTCAGCAGTGCTGGAGAACTCTCCCTTTATGCAAAATCTCATTATTTTACCAGGTGCCTCCCGAAGTTTCACCTGGGCTACATGTCTGACCTTCAGGATATTAAGATGGAGGTTTTGTTTTCATGTTTGGTTTTTGACAAGATATTCTGTAATGCTGACTTTTTGCCCTGTACCAATATTAGCCTCCCTTCTCTGTGACTGAACTGGGTTTCCTGGACATGCCAAGACTCCTAATAAAACTCTTTCCTTCTTGGTGCCATCTCTTTTCCTCCCAGGTTTTTTGTGTAGAACAATGGGACAACAAGAAGTCTACTTCAGTGTCCGTATTCAACAGCCTGTCAACACGTGTCAGGTTAAGGAGTAATGGTGCTTGTGGGAAAGCAGGACAGTGTGGCTAATCGAAAGAGCACTGAGCTGGGAGACAAAACACCTGGCTTCTAGTTCCAGCTGTATCACTAACAAGCTATGTGATCCTGGGTGAGCCCTTTTACTTCTCTGGACTCATCATCTTAATCTGTAATATAAGAGCATGGTAATTTCTAAACTTGTAGAGTTCTGTGATCCTTTGGCTGTGTGGAATGGGTGAAGTGGTAGAAAAAGAGGAGATGATGATATCGAGGTACTCAGCATGCTTTAAGGCAGTGTGGTTTTCAGCCGGGGGTGACTTTGCACCCCCTCCCCACCAGAGACATCTGGCAGTGTTCGGAGACACTCTTGGTTGTCACAGCTAGGTAGTGCTACTGGCATCTAGTGGGTAGAGGCTGGGGATGCTGCTAAATATCCTATAGTACAAGGGCAATCCCCACAACAAGAACTAACCAGGTCAAAATGTCAATAGTGCTTAGGTGAAAAAATCCTTTTTTAAGGGGATTAGACTACATCTTTTGCTCCTTCATTTTGCAATCCCCTTTGCAATTTCAGGTAAATCTCATTTGGTTTCTTTCCTGACTCTCTTGCTGTTAAAGAAACTAGTTTAATTTGCTGAATTGTGCTAAAGTTACTGATTTCCAAACAAACAATGGTAACTTTTCTAATTAGTGTATTAGGGTTCTTTCAGATAGCAGAACCACTAGGAGTATATATACATATATATCTAATCTAAAGAGCCCCGGTGGTGCAGTGGTTAAGTTCTTGGCTGCTAACCATCTTTCTCTGTGGAAGATGCGGCAGTCTGCTTCCATAAAGATTTCAGCCTTGTGAAGCAGTTCTACCCTGTCCTATAGGGTCGCTATGAGTTGGAATCAACTTGACAGCAATGGGTTTGTTTTTTTTTGCTATCTAATCTGTATGTGAGATTTGTTACAGGGATATGATCTTACTTAAGTATGGGAATTGGTTAAACAATCTGTAAAGTTGTCTTCATGTCTGATGGTGGAGCTCGAAGTCCACAGGGCAGGCAGTCAGGAAGTGAAGATGGATGTAAAGTGAGGAAGACTAAGGACCAGCTGGAACCCACGAAGATGTACTGGGATCTATCAGCTCACACTGCTTCCAACTTGCAGGTGTCCTGCAGAAGAAGCTGGTGCCCTTTGTCACAAAGGTAAACACACACCTGCCTAGAAGTGTGAGAAGCTGAAGGAGGACCCAGGGGAAGGTGTAGTAGTTGCAGGCCCAGGTGCTACCCCAAGCCAACAAGGTAGTGAGCAGATAAGTGACAAAGTATGTGAACTACAAAAGTGCCTGCCCCTGACCTTGCAGGCATAAGCACAAAATGGCTGCTGTTTCACTTCCATGCTCCAAATCTGGCACAAAAATATCTCTTGTGACCCATACTAACCAGAAACATACAGGGAAGAGAATTCTGGAAAATGTAGTTCAGGCTAAGCCACAACAACTGAATTCTATCTTTGAGAAGGTACAAATGAAGGGTAAGCCTAGTATCCATCTTTATATAAGTTATTGGGTGCTACATTGGTCATGCTGACCTGGGAGGTTTTGAGCTCCTGTTTCCTCCGGAGCAGGGAATATCACTTGCAACATTAGGAAGACCTACCCACTGTTTTGGCATAAGGAAGTGTGTCTTAGACTTGAGGAGAACTTTCATGCTCCTCACTTCAAGTCTTTGCTTTTAAAGAGATTGAGTGTGACATACAGCCCTCCTATAAAAGGGATTAGAGATTTGAGTAGCTTTGAATTCTACCTTAAATCTGACCGTTGCTATAAGATAGATTAGGGTTTTGGATATCATTGATCTCTTAAAGAAAGAAAGGGTTGGAAAATTAACTCCCTGAATAGTGCTAAGATCTGTATGATACTCCAATCTGCAAAAAAATCTAGAAATCCAGAACATTCTGTTGGGAAAAGGAGGGTCCCATACTCCCTTGGAGCTCTGGTGGCACAGTGGTTAAGAGCTCGGCTGCTAACCAAAAAGTCAACAGTTTGAATCCACCAGCCGCTCCTTGGAAACTCTATGGGGCAGTTCTGCTCTATCCTCTTAGGGTCACAATGAGTCTGAATGGACTTGACGGCACCTAACACAACAACAACAACACACTCCCTTGGTTGTACTAGACGTAGTGAAAGGAATTTGTGTCCTCTGTTGCAGGATGGGAAAACCTCTAGGTGGGGCTGGCCCCTTTAAGATTCAAAGGCTGAAGTAATCTGGTAGCTAAGGAGTCACAATGACAACTTTCTTGGGTAATTCTCCTTGGAAATGCAGTGCTTACCTCCAGGACCATAAGCACTGGGGAGTAGAGCTGATCTTCTCCATTTGGGAGGTGAGATGTAAATGGGTTCATACATCTGTGTTTACTTTCCAAAATCTAGATATTCCTGTCCTACACAGGGCACCAGTGATGTTTAGTTTGGGCTGTTTTCTACTTCGTAGAGAACCTAGAGTTTAATGAAAGGGAAGAACTTCTTTGAAATGTCATCTAATTGGTCAATCCTATTTCTAAAACTTGGGAGGGAATGGAGGGGAGAAAGTCCTGGCCCAAGAGCACCTGTGAAGCCCATTGCTGATGTAAATTCATCTGGTCAAATCAACACCTGCAGCCTGTGTGGAAGAACATTACTTTGGATTGCTGTTCAAGTTTTACAGGAACCCATTGCATTCCTGGGTTCATGGGCAGTGATTTAGAAATCCTCCAGGACCCACACTCATGCAGAGAAGTGGATTAGATCTCCAGACTCAGAATCTAGGAGGAGAGAGGTGCTGAAGCCCACCATCATGAGTGCTTTTGACCTGGGCACACACACCCCAACACATATACACCCTGCTTTGTAGACACCCTCTTCTCCCATAACAGGGCCAAACTGGTATCTGTCTCTGCAGGAGATGGTCACTTGGAAATGGACATGCTAGAGGACCTTCAGACTCTGCAGTTTGAGTATGGAATTCCAGAGGAAGAGCATACCTGGCTGTTCTTGCAGGGCCGTTCTCGGGGACTGATGATCGAGGCCTGTGCCCATGCAACCTTCTTCTGCAAGCTATTCCGTATTTTGAGGTAACCTAGGTCTCCAAGGTTAGGCAGCTGGAAAAGAATCTTATTTCAGAGAATCCAAATGACTTAACCTTTTTATTTTGGAGGATAACTTTGGCAGATGGAGTGTCTTCCTACCTCTTCTAACCACAATCAGTTTTGATCCGAAGGAACCAGAAAACTCCATACCAGAGTCCTTGGATGTGGTTACATAAAAAAGCCATGGATTGGTGGTGATTTCCATGCAGTGGGTGGACTGATTAAATGATCGATCCATTCACTGGAACCACCAGCTTGTCTTCCACAGCTGCTAATCATTAGCCATTCCTGGCTACTGCTGAAAATGGGATTGGTTCTTTCTTTTGGGGCTGCACTCATAATGAAATGCTCCCTCACAGGAAAGCCACCTGGGATCTGAGGGGGTCCTATGATTAGTTGACTTGTTTGAGACCAGGAATATTGATTTGCTGGCTTCTGATATCTCTGTACAAGTAACTGGGTCACTCCTAAAGTATGAGCCACCTCCTCACTCTATTTCTCAGATTACTTTTCTCTGAAATTAGATTGATTCTTGGATGATGGGACCAGATCTGAATTTAATATGCTATCGATAACAGCATATACCCAGGAAGGCAGACTGCTCGGTGAGTTTGCTGATTGCCTGACTGAGAAGGATGCATAAACCTATTTGTTACACCCAAGATGAGTGGTGAGAAACCGGTATATGAAACTTCCAGGAGGCATTTCATATTTGAAAGGATCAGACACTGAGAGAAAAGTCTCTCCTTTCAACCAGGAGAGAAGCCTTAAATAGAATGTGGCTTGTGATGCTTTTCAGGAAACGCCAGAGCTTTAAGACTCTAATTTTTATAGAAATACAGAACAAACATAAGTTTGTCTTACAACAACATAAAATAATGTGCTTGTATTCAGAGGTCAGACTTTGTTAATTCTGGGCCAAGGAAACACATCCAGAACCAACAGTAAATGCACCCCTGGAATGAGTGGTCTCCAAACCTTCACCCTGAGTTTCTCAGGTCTGTTTTCTCTCATAAAGCATTTACTGTAATAAATCATGATGTTCTTCAAAAGCAAAGCTATCTGGTTTCTGAGTCTGTGCAGAACTGAAATAGCAAACCAGAAAGTGTAGGTGTATAGTAGGAGAGGGGTGTGCTCATCTTGACAGCAATGAAAACGGACAGCTGTCTGCACAGAAAACAAAACATGAAGGAACTGGCCAACAATGTGTCCTGCATTTTAGTATGATATATAACAATGGCTGTTCATACTGATGGTCCTGAGTTAAAGAAATTATTAAACATTCAGATCTTGTGTTTAAGAAGGCAGGGAAATGCATAATACATGTCACAATAAACATTCATTTACAAATGTTTTAAACAAGTTTTGATCCCTTGAGAGGGTGTGCTTCAGTTTCTGAAAAACTCACCAGAAAAGCATTTCATTCCCTAGGATGCTGGGTAAATGGCATATAACAGAATACCTTATGAGGAGGTTAAAGCAGAGAACGTTAGAATACTCAAGAAGAGCTACAGGGTGTGCATGTATTTATAAATGTGACTGTTCATTCTCCAGACAATCATTACATGAGAATCAAACCTCTGAATGTGTCTCAACTGGATCACCTGTCGCCTGTGAGAAGCTTAATGTGGGCATCATTGGAGGTGGCCACCTTGGGAAGCAGCTGGCTCGAGTACTGCTTCAGCTTGTCCCCATCCCCACTGAGAGCCTGCGGATCTCCACGCGAAGGCCAGAGGTCCTGGGTGAGGAGCAGTGTGTGGTAGAAAGTGGGCTGGTTAGGTCTTGACAAAGCTTTTTGAAAGGGTCCCTTGAAAGAAGGAATCCTTATGTGCAGCATGGGGAGGTCTCTATGGCTTGCTGGCCCTGAGAAAAACTAGAAAGATGGCTTTTGAAAATTATGATTATGGTAAAACATACATAAAATTTAACCATTCAGTGGCAATAAGTGCATTCACAATGTTGTGTATCCATCACCATTATCTATGTCCAGAACTTTTTCTTCATCCCAAATGGAAACTCTGTTCCTATTAAACAATAACTCCTCATTCTCCCTCCCCCTACAACCCCTAGTAACCACTAATCTACTTTCTGCCTCTATGAATTTGTCTATTCTAGATACCTCATATAAGTAGAATCATACAATCTTTTTGTGTCTGGCTTATTCCACTTAGTACAGTGTTTTCAAGGTTCAGTGTTGTAGCATGTATTAGAATTTCATTTCTCTTTATGGCTGAATAATATTCCATTGTATGTATGTACCACATTTTGTTTATCCATTCATCTATTGATGAACACTTGGGTTGTTTGTACCTTTTGGCTATCGTGAATAATGCTGCAACGAACATTGGTGTACAAGTATCTGTTTGAGTCCCTGCTTTCAAGTCTTTTGGGTATATACCTAGGAGTGGAATTGCTGGATCATATGGTAGTTCTATGCTTAACTTTTTGAGGGGGTGGGGGATGGCAGCCACTATGCTAAACAGTGAAATTCACCAAAATTTACCAGTGTCTTCATCAGTCTCTCCCCTGGATGCTGCAAGTGTTTGACTAGACTCCAGGTCCAAAGTAGTTGATTCAGACAGTTCCTGCCAGTTCAATAGTTGTTTCGTTGGAGGGACTGATTCCTGGAGCTTCCTACTCTTCCATATTCCCAGATGTCCAAAAGACATCTTTTTTTTTTTTTTTAGCTTATTCCTTAAAGCAATTTCCTTCTCCTCTTAAATGTTTTATTTATGGATATTTATTTTATTTATGGATATTTTATATCCATTCCTTCTCCCTGTGCCCTCAGTGGTGAAAAATCTTTCTGGGTCTTTGATTCAGGGAAACTTCCCAAAGAGAGTTAAATCTCCTAACTTGACTGTTAAACAGTTCAAGCATCCAGCCTTGTTTTTAAAAATAACACTTGCTAAAAAAAGAAAAAAAAGTTTTGTAATGATTCCATTTACTAGTTTATGGTGATAGAAATCAGAACAATGTTTGCTTCCAGGCAAACTGAATGAGAAGGGGCCCAAGGGAACTTTCTGGGGAGCTAGAAATGTTCTTTATCTTTAAAGAGCTATGGGTTACATGGGTGTGTGCATTTGTCGAAATTGATCACACTGTATATTTCAAATCTGTGTTTTTCACTGCATATAAATTATACTTCCATTGCGTACCTACAAGTACTCTATAGGGAAGAAAATGATAACTACGTACAATCCTCTTACTAGGGTTATAATTTCTTTCTCATTTTTTCTGTATTATATCAGTAATTGATACAATATATATAGTACATAGTTACTTACGTTCTTTTTTCATTTAATGTATAATGAGCATATTTCCATATCATTTAACCCTCTTCAAAATCATGATTTTAAGTTTATATAGTATTCCAGAGTATGGACATGTTGTTGTTGTTAGGTGCCATCAGGTCGGTTCTAACTTATAGTGACCCTGTGTACAACACAACGAAATGCTGCCCGATCCTGTGCCACCCTCACAATTGTGGTTAGAAGAGGTAGGAAGACACTCCATCTGCCAAAGTTATCCTCCAAAATAAAAAGGTTAAGTCATTCGGATTCTTTGAAATAAGATTCTTCTCCAGCTGCCTAACCTTGGAGATTTATCCATGTTATTTATGTATCAGTATTCCACAGTTTGTGTATCCATTCATCTGTTGATGGTCAGGTTGTTTCCAGTTTTGGGCTATTACAAATAAAGCTGCTATGAACATTTGTGTACAAGTGTTTGTGTGGATATGTGTTTTCATTTCTCTTGGGTAAATACCTAGAAGTGAAATGGCTAGATCATGTGGTAGGTAGGTGTATGTTTAATTTTCAAAGAAACTTCCAATTTAATTTTCAAACTGACCCCCCAAAAAAGTTGTTCAGTGTAAATTTTCACCAGTACTATGCAAAAACACCCATTTCACTACATCCTTGCCAATTCTGGAAAACATTTTTAAAATCACCATTTTAACATTAATTTGAATATTTTTTTCATAGGGTTATAGCTATTTCATGTTTTTTAAGTTGCTCTTGCCCAGTTTTTCTGTGGGAGTGTCTGTATTTTTCTTAGGGATTTGTAAATGTTTTTTCTACGTCAAACAAAAACAACAACAACAAACAAATCCATTGCCATTGAGTCGATTCCAATTCATAGTAACCCTACAGGACAAAGGAGAACTGCCCCATAGGGTTTCCAAGCAGTAGCTGGTGGATTTGAACTGTTGACCTTTTGGTTAGCAACCACAGCTGTTAACCACTGTGCCACCAGGGCTCCTTTCTATATTATGGATTTTTTAAAAATCTCACCACTCAAGGCAAATTTTTTAATCCCAACAATAAACCAGTGCCAGTTACCACTGAGTTGACTCTGACTCATATATTTATTTCAATAAAATGCAAAGTCTTTGCAAAGCAATATGTTTTTAATAATTAAAATTACAGTATTTGAATATCACTGGGTGTTGTCTAAGGAAGCAAGAATTCAGAATGCCCAACATCAAGTTCTGTGCACTTTTGAGAACACCACATTAAAGAATGACATACATGTATGTTTTCTAAACCTCCTCTTTGTCCTATCCGTCTTTCAGGTTTATAGGTATCCAGATAAACTGCATCAAATTTATCATGCATCTTGGTGCTTAAATAAGAATTCACCTCTTCAATGTCTGTAATGTTGTTTTCCAGTAACACTTAAAACATACTACCCAATATGAGTTTACATTTTCAATATTTACTTTTGAAACTCCATATTGCAGTAAGTACAAATGATTAACTACCAATGAGTGTTTTTATACAACTATATGAGTTATCACATTTCTCTCTACATGTATAAATATCCTGTTGACATTAAACTGTATATGTTACTGAAACTGTAAGTATATCAAGTATATCTTCCCAAATTTCTCTCAGCATCTGCCCTATTCTTTTCCACTCACTCAGCCTTCCCCACCAACTGAAGCCAGTTAGTTGTATAACTTTGGGGAAGTCACATAACTTCTCAAAGCCTCATCTATAATACGGGAATACTACTAGTCTCTGCCTCCTAAGGTTCTTGTGAGGATTACCGTAGAGAACATAGGTACATTATCTGGCACGTGATAAACCTTCAATAAATTGGAACAGAAAGCTCCTTTGAAATTTCTTCTTCCTTAAAAAAAAAAAAAAAAAAAATCTGAAAAAGTCCAGCGTTTGGTCTAAAAGTATAATAAGCGTGACTTATTTTATAATCTCAAGCACTGCTGCAGTGGCACCAGCTGCTTTAATAATGGGACTAGGGCACTTCTGCATGGCTTTTAGAAGACATACGGGAATGTCTTCTGATTTATGTAGGTACAAGACTTGGGTTGATTTACTGAGATAAAATAATGATCATCCTTTCTCCATAACTGATGTTCAATTCAATTCCTTTGCCCAGTTCTCTTTCTGTCTTCCTTTCTCTCCCAGATGAGCTCCAGAAACTAGGAATCCAGTGCTTTTACCAGAACGCTTATCTAGTAAATTGGGCCAACGTGGTATTCCTCTGCTGCCTGCCATCTCAACTGCCTAATATCTGCTTAGAAATTCAAAGCAGCCTTGAGAAAACCTGCATCGTGTACAGCTTTGTAGCTGCCATCCCAGTACCCAGGTATCTCGCTAGAGTGAGGGCAGACTGGTAGAATCACTGTCTCCTTATCTCTAGCTTCTCCATGTCTCCCTCTTATCTCCCCCTAGCCCTTCCTCTTGGGGTTGGTCATTCCCAATAAGGTAGAAGCAGCTTTCTCTGTAGGACCCAGGTAGCCTTTCTAATTGTGTATTCCCCACTTCTCCACAAATTGTAAGTAAAACCATACACTAAACAACCGTAGCACTTGTGGGTGGAACACTTTCTTTGATGTGTAAATGTTTAAAACACTGCTTCCCACTACTTGAAGCCGACTAGTATTTCCCTGTGCATCAAGAAGGGAAACCACGAGTGAACAACGTGAAAAGTTACTGACAGCAGGGATCAGATACTATTTTTGTACCCCAAGTTGTCATGAGTCGAAATTGAGTCGACAGCAACTCACAACCATAGTGTCTAACCTAGGCCTGGCACAAAACATTCAGTATGTGTTTGTTAGGTGAAGGGTTTGTTAGGTGAAGGGATGAACAATCCAGCTAATAAGCAGTGCCCTCAGCACAGATCTGTGTTTGCCCCTGAGCAGTACTGTGCTGCAGGGTCTGTTGCTGGGGTTGGATGTGAACCCAGTGGGTTGTGCTGTTGTTTCTTCCAGTCCTGACACTGCACCCGTCTTGGTGGTTTTACTTCCAGGCTGAAATTACTGCTGAACCACACCAATATCTTACGGCCTCAGTATCAGTGTGCTGATAAATTTGTTAACATCTGGGGGGCTAATAAGGAAATCACAGCTGCTCTCCAAGATCCTGTGATTATTCGGGCTACCTGCCCCTACAGTCCTGCTGGTAATGGTCCACCATATTTCTTGCACTCTTTCGAAAATTACTTTCCCCTCAGCCTGTTGCTATGCTATCAAATCCTACTGTGTGTGGTGGGGGAAAGAGGGGAGAAAGAAGAGTTGGGTACATTCTCAGCTATTTAGGTTTTGTGTGAGAACAGTATTTGGTGGTAAAAAGCATCCTTTATTAGGGAGAGCTGAGAAGCCTGATTATTTGGACCCTTTAAGGATGACCAAGGAACACTGGTGGTGCAGTGGTTAAAGCAGTCGGCTGCTAATCGAAAGGTCGGTGGTTCAAACTCAGCAGCCGCACTGGAAGAAAGATGTGGCAGTCTGCTCTCATAAAGATTACGGCCTTGGAAACCCTGTGGGGCAGTTCTGCTCTGCTCTACAGGGTCACTATGAGTTGCAATTGACGTGACGGCACACGAGAAGGAGAACAGGAAAACCAGAGGCAGTAAACATATTTTAACTAACCCCGAGAAGGATCAGTGTCTGGGATGAAAATGCCTCTTCCCCGTTCTAACCTTGCACAGTTTTCCCCAGTTCCTTCTCCTTATGGCAAGAACCGCTCTAGAGAACCTCTACCATTAGCAATGTCTGCATTAGTCATATCTGTCCTCCTGGGGTATGGTCAACACTTCTGATGTGTTATAAAAAGCAGAAATAGACCTGTTGGCCTAGGAAGGAGGAGTGTTTACTTATCTTGAGCTTCAGATTACCAATTTGTCTTGGAAAAAAAGTAGATCTTCAATCTCTGGGATCTGTCCTCAGTTTCCTGCAAGTCATTTGTAATGGCGCTAACTAGTATTTACTTTTTCATTGATGTATAGGGGGAATAACCCTCAATACCAAGTGGCTGGAGGGAGTATTCTATGCAGCCCTAAACATCTGCACAGCAAAAGAAATGTCCCACCCACGTGTGCTGCATCTTTTGAGTGAACAGTTTCTCTCTGTGCACTTCGAAGACTGTGATAAAGACGGAGCATCTTGTCCCAAATTTCAATTAACAGATTTTGTCAGCAAAACCTATGCCAAGAATCTACCTCTGAGAAGGTAAGGTGTCAGACAGCTGGTCATTCTAATGTCTCCCACACTCTTGTTTTAGCAGATGATGTTTTCTTTTTCAGGGCTTCAAACCAGTTTGTTCCAGTTCGAAACCCTGCTGAGAATTTGCATTTCCACCCCAGATACACTGAATCAGAATCGACATTCTAACAAGATCCCCAGGTGTTTTTTTTTCCCCTGGCTTTAACAAACAAATTTATTTTCTTCCAGTTTAGGAGGCTAGAAGTCTGAATTCAGAGCGCCGGCTCTAGGGGAAGGCCCAGGTGATTCTTATGCACAATAAATTTTGAGAACCACTGCTCTACCTCTACCAGTAGTTCTCAGAATTGGTCCCTAACCAGCAGGATTAGCATCACCTGGGAACTTATTAGAACTGCAAATTCTCCGCACGGGTTAGAACCCTGAACAACTGGTTTGAAGCTCTGTTTCTTTTTTCCTTTTATGTTAGCTTTAAAAACTTAGGAAAATAATACATTTTTGCTGTAAAAAATCCAACCAATGGAAAAGTAAAAGCCCTCCTTTGTCCCCCAAATACCATTCTGTAGACTTTATACGTAACAGCTTATATATATTTTTTCACTCTGTCTATATATTTACAAATGTATGCATATCTGTATCTATGCATTGTAGAAATATGGGACTATATATACTGCTTTTTCACTTACTATGTCATAGATACAATCATAGCTACTTCATTTATGAGCAGCTGCACAGGTATTGACTGGATAAATTTATTTAATTAAATTTATTCAACCCATGTACTTTTTTTTTCTTTTAAATAATTCTTTTTTTATTGTGTAAAATCATATGTAACAAAACATTTGCCATTTCAACATCTTTTATACGTACAATTCAGTGACATTAATTACATTCACCAGGTTGTATAAACATCACTTCAATTCACTTCCAAATATTTTCGCACCCTTAACAGAAACTGAATGCCCCCTAAGCAATAATTCCCTCTTTCCCCCCCGCACCCTGCCCCTGGTAACCACTAATAAAGTTTGGTATCTATGCATTTGCCTATTCTAGGTATTTCATATAAGTGGGAGATCAAAAAATATTTGTTCTTTTGTGTCTGGCTTATTTCACTCAGCATAATGTTTTCAAGGTTCATCCATATAGCATGTACCAGAATTCACTTTCTTTATGGATGAATAATATTCCATTTTATCTGGGGCCCTGGTGGCGCAGTAGTTAAGAGCTTGGCTGCTAACCAAAAGGTTGGCAGTTCGAATCCACCAGCCGTTCCTTGGAAGCCCTATGGGGCAGTTCTACTCTGTCCTATAGGGTTGCTAGGAGTCGGAATTGACTTGATGGCAATGGGTTTGGTTTGGTTTGGTATGGCTATACCTTACTTATTCATTCATCTGTTGATGGATATTTAGGTTGTTTCCACCTTTTGGCTACTGTGAATAGTGCTGCAATGAACATTAGTGTTTAAGTATCTGTTTGTGTCTCTGCTTTTCAGTTCTTTTGGGTATATACCTAGGAGTGGAATTGCTGGGTTATATGTAAGTCTGTGTTTAAATTTTCGAGGAGCCATAAAACTGTTTTCCACAGCAACGGCACTATTTTCCATTCCCACCAGCAGTGTATGAGCGTTCCAACCTCTCCGCACCCTCACCAACACTTGTTATTTTCCTTTTTTAAAATTATACTCATCCTAGTGGGTGAAGTGGTATCTCATTGTAGTTTTGATTCACACTTCCCTAATGACTAATGATACTGACCATCTTTTCATGTGCTTGCTGGCCATTTGTATATTTTGTTTGGTGAAATGTCTATTCTAGTCCTTTGCCCATTTTTTGATTGGACTGTTTTTCTTTTTGTGGTTGAATTGTACGAGTACTTTGTATATTGTGAATATTAAACCCTTATTAGATATAAGGTTCCCCAAAATTTTCTCCCATTCTGTAGGTCACCTCTTCACTTTGTTGATAAAATCTTTTGATGAACAAAAGTTTAATTTTGATGAAGTCCAATTTATCTATTTTGTCTTTTGTTGATCATGCTTTTGGTGTCATATCTAAGAATCTATTGTCAATAACTAGGTCCCGAAGCTTTACTCCTATGTTTTGTTCTAAGAGTTTTATGGTTTTAGTTCTTACATTTAGGTCATTGATTCATTTTGAGTTAGTTTTCATATATGGTTTGGGGTATGGGTCCAGCTTCATTCTTTTGCATGTGGAAATCCAGTTTTCCCAGCATCATTTATTGAAGAGACTGTTCTTTCCTCAACACATGTACTTAGCATCCTTGTCAAAAATCAATTGACCATAAATGTATGGGTTTATTTCTGGACTCTCAGGTGATCTTTTCCACTTCAGAGACTTCAGCCATCTTTATGCTGACAGCACATAACTATATATCTTCAGCTTAGATATCAGTTCCACACCCAGTTAAGTGCATACTCACCATCTCCACTGATTGAATATCATCATTTTGCAATCTCTCATGAGATAATGGATGCAATGAAATAATGAAAGTTGATGAGGGAAATTTATAGTGAATGGATCAGACTGAATCCACTAATCAGTGCTCACATTAGAAAAAGAGAGACAACATGTTTCTTGATAAAAACACACAGCCACCTATGAAGTATTCTTGCTAAAAAATTGAACCTGAATCTGATCAAGTCTCTAGATTAAATTACCTTTTTTTCACAGAAAATTCAAGAGACAGAGGAAAGTATTAAGTGACACTATGAGATATAATCAGCAAAATCCAGACTGTGGGAAACTTTATAGGACAAACAACCCAGTTTCTTCAACAAATAAACTGCAAAGGAAAAAAAAAAAAAGAGGAAAAAGACCCTATAGATTAAAAAAAGTCTTAAAAGTCAGATTAACCAAAATGCACATGTAGACTTTGTTTGGATCATGATTCAAATAAACCAACTGTAAAAAAAATTATAAAACTGCATATTTGATGATATAAAGGAATTAATATTGTGGTATTTTTTTAAAAAGAGCTGAGCGCCACAAGGGTTCCCTTTTAGACATAGAGACCAAAAAAAAAAAAAAAGAATTAAATGACAGAGTATCTGGGCTTTGCTTCAAAATAATCCAATAGAAGGGGATAGAGAAGTGAAGATAGCTTCTTTTTGAATTTTACTTTTAAGTTAGTATCCCCTTCTTTTTTTTTATTAAACATTTTGAGATAATTATAGATTCACAAGCAGTTGTAAGAAATAATACAGAGATCCCATATACCCTTTACCCAGTTTCCCTCAATGGTAACCTCTTGCAAAACTGTAGTACAGTATCACAACCAGGATATTGACATTGATACAGAACATTTCCATCACCACAAAGGTACCTCATGTTGGCTTCTCCCCAGTCCTACTCCACCAACTTGGAAACTACTAATCTGTTCTCCATTTCTATAATTTTGTCATTTCAAGAATGTTATATAAGTGGAATCACATAACATGCAACCTTTTGCATTCAGCATAATTCTCTGGAGATTCATCAATACTATTGCTGACTAGTATTCCATGTCATGGATATACCACTGTTTGTTTAACCATTTACCTGCTGAAGGACAACTGGGTTGTTTCTAGTTTTGGGCTGTTATGAATAAAGCTGCTATGACTATTCATGCTCAAGTTTTTGTGCAAACATTTAAGTTTTCATTTCTCTGGGATAAATGTCCAGGAGTGTGGTTGCTGGGTCATATGGTAGTTACATGTTAATTTTTTTAAGACACTGCTAAACCATTTTTCAGAGTGCTTGTACTATTTTACATTGGCACTAGGAATGTATGAGTGATCCAGTTTCTCTGCATCCTTGCCAACATTTGGTGGTGTCACTTTTTTTTTTAGCATTACAACTATAGATCAATTTGTAGACAACTGACATCTTTATTATGTTGTCTTTCCATCCATGAACACTGTATGTATCTCCATTTATTTAGATTGTCTTTGATGTATTTACAGGATTTTGTAGTTTTCAGTAGGCAAGTCCTATACATGTTTTGTTAGATTTACACCTAAGTATTTTGTTTTTGAGATTATAAATGTTACTACATTTTAAATTTTGGTGTTCATGTATTCATTACTGGTATGCAGAAATACAATTGATTTTTCTATGTTTATCTTGTATCCTGTGTTGTTGCTGAACTCATTTATTACTACTAGAAGTTTTTTGTAGATTCCTTGGGATTTTCTATATAGATAATTGTGTTATCTACAAATAGGGACACAATTTTATATCTTCCTTTCCAATCTGTATGCCTTTTAATTCCTCTTCTTGCCTTACTGCACTGGCTAGAACTTCCAGTACTATGTTGAATGAAAGTGGTAAGAGCTGGTATTTTTGCCTCATTCCAGATCTTTTTAACAATGAAAAATCCACTGTCTACTGCTTTTTTCACTTGAATTCTGCTATTAATACTAACATTGCCCCCGTTTTCATTTGCAAATAAACTTCTGCTTCTTTTCCTACATAGATGAAGAGGATATCTTAAAAGAAAGTTCAACTTTTCTATTCCTAGTGTCCATGATCCTCATATATTCTCGAGTTTAAGGAAAATATACTGAAAAGGATATCAGTGTCGATGTTATGATAATTCTCTAGTTTGGTAATTCTCTCCAAATACACTTAGACAAATGAGCAAGAATGTGAAAAATCCTAAGAACAATTAAATCCATATACTGAATAGCTCCAGATGAATTCCTAGTTTAACTAGTTTAACAAATTATGAATTTTAATTACTTTGGTACAGAAAATGAAGAATTTTATTTCCAAGTGGAAGAAATTTTTCTTTAAAGGAAATGTTTAACAGCCAAATCAGATGTACTGAACAGATAAAAAAGTAACATCATTTATTATTATTTTTTTTACCCCAGGCCTTTCCCTTGGTTTGATCTGGCAGCTGTGCAACTCAAGGAAACTCCCTTCAGCCTGCATCTTTCTAAGAGTACTGCTCTCCAGGACCACCTTACCCATTTTTACTGTCACTCATTTGGCATCTCCCTAATCAAAGACCAGCCAGAGGTTTCCACTGGCTCTCCATCCCAGTAAGAGACAAGATTTTAGGAATCAGGATTCTTTTCTATCTCACAGATTAGTTCTAAAATGGGTGTGCCCTGATTACCACAATTGACAGTGGGAGTCATGTGACTATATTGTGTTTGCCACATGTGTTTGCCACAAATTGGCACTAAGATATTAGAAAAATGTACTGTTGGCTCTTTAAAACGTGGAATAAAACAAGAAGTCCTTTACCTCGGTATACTTGGGTGTGTCTGGCTCTAGGAAACAATCAAATGAAACTACATAACCTAACCCACTTAAGTAAACTGCTTCCCCAGGAAAGCCTTGTTAATTCAAATGATTTCTCTCTTAAAAGCTAACCGAATTCAAGAAATTATAGTGTCATTATTAGACAGTTACATGCTGCAGCTTCTGTTCCGGTAGTACTATGTAGCTTGTAAATGATACAGCTTGATTTTCCTACCATTTTTTGATAGACAAGTAAAATGTATGGTAAGTCATCTGAATTGAATTATGGCTCATTTCATGCTTATTTCAGCTAAAAATGACTATTCTGATACTATCTTACTGAAATCTGTTCCCATCATTTAAAAAATAGCTGGCATTTATATCAATTGACTAAAAATAATTTTGTGAAGTACAGAACTTATTTCTAAAGTGTAAATTTGTTTATTTCCTATATGTTTTGCAAATACTTTGTCAATTATAACAGAGTAGAAAACAATGGCAGTGACCCCACCTAGTTGGAAAAGGATGTTATTTACTATGCCTTGCCATTGAACAGAACATTGTTTGCTAAATACTGAAGTGCTTTTGAACAAAACCATTCACCGTACATGTAAATCACCATGGTCTTAGGCTAATCATTTACATTATGATTTTGCATAATTGTGAGCCAGGCAAATCCAATGGTATGGTGTTAGAATGGTTTCAGATAAAATCCTGTTAGTCCAGTTGTAGGGGAGCAGTTAGAGTCATCACCAAATATTAACACTTGGCATAAATGCTACTTTGAGTTATTGTTCCTCAGTGGGGGAAAACAATCCCAGGTTCCTCTGAGTATTCATTCAGGTATAAGGAACTGGACAGGTTACATCAAGGTACATCACTGTCCTTCTGGATTATGTTAACCCTTTTTGGGGCCCTGGTGGTGCGGTGGTTAAGCATTTGGCTGCTAATCAAAAGGTCGGCAGTTAGAATCCACCAGCTGCTCCTTGGAAACCCTACAGGGCAGTTGTACTCTGTGCTATAGGGTCGCTATGAGTCAGAATCAACTATATGGCAGTGGGTTTCAGGTATAGTGGTTTTTACGGAGCCCTAGTGGTGCAGTGATTAAGGGCTCAGCTGCTAACCAAAAGGTGGGCGGTTCAAACACACCAGCCGTGGGAGAAAGATGTGGCAGTCTGCTTCTATAAAGATTTACAGCCTTGGAAACCCTGTGGGGCAGTTCTATTCTCTCCTATAGGGTCGCTGTGAGTCACAATCAGCTCAACAGTAATGGGTTTGGTTTGGATAGTGATTTTTAGGATTAAGTGAGATAGGGTGGAGAAAGAACAGTTTAATCTATGAAACTAGAGGGGAACGGGAGTAACTCAAGTAACCAGAAGTATTCTGTAATTTGTTTTGAGAAGCTGTCATGGGTAGACTCTGGCCTGAATTTCATTTTATGACGGTCTAAAAGGTACTACATAAAAGAGCCTTGTAAGCAAACTCCAGACCCTATTCCATAGTCGGTTGTACTTCTATAAATCATGTCATTTGGAAAGGTAATATAAATCTTAAAAAAAAAAAAAAAAATTGGAATTTTCTTTGGTGCCAAAAGGGAAAGAGAACCCCCCTCATTTTTCTCAAAATATTTCCTCTAGAAAACTTGTGATTGTAAATCCTTTCTCTGTCTCTTTGAGAAGTATGTAAATATTTTTAAAAGCTAGTAAGTCTCTTGCCAGTTTTGCATCCCAGGATATCTTTCTTGGGGGCCTTGGGGCCATGTCTTTGAAATGTTAGCATCAAGGAGGATGGCACCCTGTCTTTATGGGACTTTAGCCTAGGTGCTTGGTTCCAATAATAACTTCCTGTTTGTCATAAAGATAAACCCACTGCCGTTAAGTTGATTCCAACTCATAGCGACCCTATAGGATGGAGTAGAACTGCCCCACAGGGTTTCCAAGGAGCAGCTGGTGGATTTGAACTGCCAATCTTTTGGTTAGCAGCCTGAGCTCTTACCCACTGCGCTGTCATAAAGAAAGAACTTTTAATTTTCCTTTGGATAAAGGCAATTAACATGTATATAATGGCCTGTATCTGCCTGGCTATATAAAAGGGTGAGATTTCTTTGTCTTTGAAATCTCTTTAGTGGATTGCCTGTGATGTATGCAATAATAAAGCTTTTCTTTCTTTTCTGAATTTGTGAAGAAGAATATTTGGGTCAGCAGGAGATTTTATTTTTAATTATATTTCCCCAACATGTTTCTACCACCAGATGCATCGCTAGAATTTACCAGAAGTTATTATCGTTACTCACAAAGGTTAAGTGTTACTATCTTTGTTTTAACAAGGGGCTAAACTGAAACCAAATAAAGGGACAGTGCTATGAGTTGGTGGTAGAACTAAGAAGGAGCCAGCAGTTTTAACTCTGAAAAGAAGTTAGATGAAAAGGAGATGAAGAAAAACCAAAGACTACACTTCTTCCCCAGAGTAGTTTAGTTTGATCCTTCAGGCTAAGTGAAATGGCTTTCTGCTATGGTTCAGTGCAATGCAATGCCTGATTCTCTTCAGAGGAAGTTATTTGTGGAGCATAATCCTGTAATCCTGCTGCTTGGACAAATTCAGATAAGGTCAAAGAGTTAGATTTTATCCCAGTATGACTTTTTTGTTCTAAAAACAAACCTATATTGTCCCTGTAGGGAAGGGTGATGGAACGTCTAAACAGTGGCTCTTCAATTCCCAGTAGCTCCCGAGTATGCCGAGAAATTACCTGAAATGCAAGAATAGTTTTTAATGGGACTAACCTGAAAGTACAACTAAATCTAAAGTTTAGTTAGTTTGTTTGTTTTTAATTGTATTTCAGGGGAGGGTTTACAGAACAAATAGTTTCTCATTAAACAGTAGTACACATATTGTTTTATGACATTGGTTAACAACCCCACGACATGTCAACCCTCTCCCTTCTCGACCTTTTTTTTTTTTGGGTGAAAAAAGATTAGTTAGTTTTTACTTAGTTTTTTAGGACTCTTAAATGCTAACCTCTTAAGTTATTTCGGAGCCCTGGTGGTGCAGTGGTTAAGGCTCAGGCTGCTAACCAAAATGTCAGCAGTTTGAATCCACCAGCCGCTCCTTGGAAACCCCACAGGGCAGTTCTATTCTGTCCTATAGGGTCACTATGAGTTGGAATCAACTTGGCGGCAATGGGTATATATAAGTTACTTCTATGGGAAAATAAAATAATGAAATAACACATTTAAAGGCTTAATAGCCTGGCCTTATCAAAATGAAGTTCTCAAGAGAAATAGTATTTGATTTATTGTATTTTTAAAGCATCATTTAAAGATGTTTCTAGGCTCCTGCATCAGATGGCCATGGATGCGTTCATTTCTTTCTTTTGGCTGAGCAATCTGACCAACCATAAGAGTAGATAATACGTTCAGATTAGGAGCTATGACTATCCCTGGGAAGGATAATAAGTACCTTGTCTATAAGGGGCTTAGTTAATTTGCAACTGAGAAAAAAATTAAAATCATTACTCAAATACTCAGTTTGCTTGACTAAAAAATAAATCTCAAACACTAAAAAGCAGATCATTAAGTTCAAGCTGTTTATTGGTGATGCCTATACTTGTAAATTCTTTAAAAATATTTTTTTTGCCACTACCGTGTTTCTAAAACATATATTCATTCAGCACCAGGCCACTTAATATCCTAGATTAAACTGTCATTGCTTACTTGTCTTTTCAAATTCTAGTTTAATCATAGGTCAGTTATAACATCGCTATTTGAATTCATATCGTACATATGGATGAAAATGTAGTTCATGAAGTTGCTGCTAGCATGCACCCAAAGGGCTATGCGGAATATATTTGTTTTTAAATTAAAGCTACTAGCCATACATACAAGACTGTAAATTCATGCCACAGACAATTCTAAACCTGATGCAAAACTGCCCGCTAGAAATGGATTTTAGATAGAGAAGATACCTTTCTCCTCAAACTTTACATGAGCTGGTTTTGTTTGGACTCTGGAGATGGTTTCTGGGGGAGAGTCTACACAGTTGCTTGGAATTCCCAGTGGCATCACTAGGGGAGTGCGGGGGGTGTGGAGTACAGCGGGTGACACTGTCAAGAGGGGGTGACACCAAAGTGACTGTCTATAAAATTTTTTTGCAGTGTTTCAGCAGAAATTTATTATTTTTTATAAAAATATCCCTGTAGTTAGTTATAACAACAAAAACATTTTTCGTAAGCCCACCTTAAATGCATCAATATACCTACAAGGCTAAAACTCTATGCTTAGTTAAATTTTTATTTTTATTTTTTATTGTACTTTAGATGAAGGTTTACAGAGCAAATTAGTCTCTCATTAAACAATTAATACACATATTGTTTTGTGACATTGGTTGCCAACCCCAAGAACATGTCAACACTCTCCCCTTCTCAACCTTGGGTTTCCCATTACCAGTTTTCCTGTCCCCTCCTGCCTTCTTGTCCTTGCCCCTGGGCTGGTGTCCCCATTTAGTCTCGTTTTGTTTTATGGGCCTGTCTAAACTTTGGCTGAAGGGTGAACTTCAGAAGTGACTTCAGTACTGAGTTAAAAGGGTATCTGGGGGCCATACTCTTAGGGTTTCTCTAGTCTCTCTCAGACCAGCAAGTCTGGTCTTTTTTTGTGAGTTAGAATTTTGTTCTACATTTTTCTCCAGCTCTGTCCAGGACCCTCTATCGTGATCCCTGTCAGAGCAGTCGGTGGTGGTAGCCAGCCACCATCTAGTTATGCCGGACTCGGTCTAGTGAAGGCTGTGGTAGCTATGGTCCATTAGTCCTTTGGACTAATCCTTCCCTTGTGTCTTTGGTTTTCTTCATCCTCCCTTGCTCCAGGTGGGGTGGGACCAGCAGAGTGAGTATCTTAGATGGCCGTTCACAAGATTTTAAGACCCCAGACATTACTCACCAAAGTACGATGTAGAACATTTTGTTTATAAACTATGTTATGCGAATTGAGCTACACGTTTCCCGCTACCATGGTTCCCAGCCTTTGGCCCAGTAATTTGGTCCCTCGGGGAGTTTGGATGTGTCTACGAAGCTTCCATGACCTTGCCTTGGTCAAGTTGTGCTGACTTCCCCAGTACTGTGTACTGTCTTACCCTTCACCAGAGTTACTACTTATCTATTGTCTAGTTAGTGTTTTTCCCTCCCCACCCCTCTTCTCTCTAGTAACCATCAAAGATTGTTTCTTTCTGTGTAAACCTTTTCATGAGTTTTTATAATAGTGGTCTCATACACTATTCGTCCTTTTGTGATTGATTTATTTCACTCAGCATAATGCCCTCCAGATTCACCTTCTAATGCGCTCAGATCAAAGCTGTCATTATAACCCAATTACAATGACACTTGGAATCATATGATTTCGTCTGCTACATGCACATGCTGTTGTTTTTGTTGCTGCCGGTATTTTTATACTCGCTGATTTTGTCAAATTTTCTGGTGTTTTAGCTACAATATTGTGGTAATTAGCATGGAGGCAGGTGACACCGTGAGTTACCACAGTGGGTGACACCAACCCTAGTGACACCACGGGGAATTCCCAATGAGTGTATTAACTGAGGTCTTTAGAAACTGCGGTTTCTAAGAGTCGAGATTCAATTACTATAGGTAGCACTTAAGAGTTCTCATTTATAACTGATGCTACTATATTAAGCACCTTGTTTGGTCAGTATGTTAAGATGTGCAGCCTTTTGCTGACTCTCCTTTGGAATCAGTGGCATATCTAGGGTACTGTACCAGCCCTGGGTACATGGCGCCACTGACCATACTACCAACTATGGTCCAACATCCTTCCTCAAGCACAGTAATGTGTTAATTAAAAGATTAGTGAACTTGACTTGTATTTTTGAGCTGATATTATGGTAAAATTATCTAAAAGAGGGGTGTCAGATGTTTGGACAGGGGCGCGATTTCAGTGCTTGCTATGGGCGCCATTTTCCGTAGATATACCACTGGCCTGCACAGGTTAACAGAAACTGCTCAGTGTTGCCACATGCCCAAGGCCCGTGCATATCATACCCTAGTCAACCAAACCAAACCAGTTGCCATCAAGTCAATTCTGACTCACAGCGACCTACAGGATAGAGTAGAACTGCCCCATAGGGTTTCCAAGGAGTGGCTGGTGGATTCAAACTGCCAACCTTTTCGTTAGCAGCCAAGCTCTTAAGCCAGCAGGGGTCCATACCCTAGTTATGCCTCTGTTTAGAATGCCTCAAACTAGAAGAGGTTATTTCATAAATTCCTTGAGGTGTACAGACGATGTGCCTGTAAACCTGGCAGTCATATATATATATATATCCACTATTAACAAAAAGAGCTATGTGCCTACTGTAGACTGAGAGAGTCCAGTACTGTTTAATGTAATATTCTAATGCAGACATTAAAAGTGTTAGAAAACTATAGGTTACATGTGGAAGAGTCACATTGTTGTTAGGTGCCATTGAATCGGTTCTGACTCATAGTGACCCTATGTACAACAGAACAAAACACTGCCTGGTCCGGTGCCATCTTCACAATTGCTGCTATCTTTGAGCCCATTATTGCAGCCACTGTATCAATCCATCTTATTGAGGGTCTTCCTCTTTTTCGCTGACCCTCTCCTTTACCAAGCATAACGTCCTTCTCCAGGGAATGGCCCCTCCTGATAACATGTCCAAAGTTCGTGAGACCAAGTCTTGCCATCCTCGCTTCTAAGGAGCATTCTGGGTGTACCTCTTCCAAGACAGATTTGTTTCTTCTTCTGGCAACCCATGGTATATTCAATATTCTTTGCCAGCACCATAATTCAAAGGCATCAATTCTTCTTCAGTCTTCCTTGTTCATACCATGGCTTGGGTCAGATGCACCTTAGTCCTCAAAGTGACATCTTTGCTTTTTAACACTGTAAAGAGGTATTTTGCAGCAGATTTGCCCAATGTAATACATCGTTTGACTTCTTGATGGCTGCTTCCCTGGGGGTTGATTGTGGATCCAAATAATATAATCTAACCATCCCTCCTAGAGAGGCACCAGTGCATCAGCCCACCATTTCCCTAGGTCTGCCCGGCTTTCACCATAGGCCCCTCCCACCCGGCCCCATGCTGCCATTTTTTTCTTTTTCTTTTTTCCTTTCTTTTCTATCTTTACTTTCTCCCTTCAGCCTAGCCCAATAGGAAGATCACCCCCATATTCCCATCAGCCCCTGGATCCACCCCACCCCCACTCGCCAGCCCCTCCCTGCCGCCACGCCACCATTTTTTTTCCTTTTTCTTTCTCCCTTCTACCTAGCCCTGTACACTACCTCCCCCGCCTTCTGGCTGGCTCCTGCCACACTACCACAGATAAAGAAGTGCCACTAGAGCACTGGCCTGCCCCAATTCGAGGTCTGCCCTGCACCCCCCACCAGTCCCCACTGCACAGCCATTTTTTTAAAAATTTGATATTATTTATTTTTAATTATTTATTTTTCTTTCTTCCACCTAGCCCTGGACACCACCTCCCTCCCCTTTTCACTGGCTTCCGGGTCTCCCCACCCCCACTCGCCGGCTACTGCCATACCGACCCTTTTTTCTTTTTCTTCTTTCTCTCTCTTTTCTTTCTTTCTCCCATCTATCCGCATATGCCACCTGTCCCCTCTTCTCGCTGGCCCCCGCCACACCGCTGTGGCTAGAGCATCCCCAGAGCGCAGGCCTGCTGCAACACTGGGTTTGCACCACCTTTCCCCTCCCGCTACTCAACCAGCTGCTGAATGGTGGGAAGCAAGCCCATACCACTCTCCGTCTGACATCACCACCCATCTGGCAAGGCGGTATGAATGCTCCCACATCACTGACCCAACAAGAGGCAGACAGCACCTGCCCAGTTCACCCTCAGCCACCTCAATAAACCAGTGAACAGCGAAGCAGGCTCACCCTTCCCGCTGGTGCCCTGCCCACCCAGACAAGGTAGTGAGAGTTATCATGCCCACAGACAAGCAAGCAGCAAAGGACGCCCGGCCCACCCACCTTGACATATCGAAACAAAACAAAAAAGCAGAATGAAAAACATGAACATACAATCAATAAAAAACGACAATAATACCTTAATGTCCCAGAGACAGCAGACAATATCAAAACATTTAAAAAAGCATGACAGGATGGCTCCAGGAAGTGACCAAAACAAGGATTCAGATAACTTTCCAACAGAAGAAAAGGCAGTAGAACTACCTGATATGGAATTCAAAAGACTAATATTTAGAGCTCTCCAAGAGATTAGGAAAGAGATCAAGGGAAACACAGATAAAACCAAGGAAAAACTAGACAAAATCATGGAAAACACAGACAAAACCAATAAAAACATAACCAAAATCAAGGAAAACTCAGACAAAGCAACAGAAGAATTCAAAAAATAATACAAGAACAAAACGTCAAAATAAATAATAAGAAATCATACAAAGACAGCAACTAGAAATCTAAAAGATAAACAACAAAATTTCAGAAATGGACAACTCAATAGAAGGTTTTAGGAGCAAATTTCAAACAATGGAAGACAGAATCTGTGAGATTGAAGACAAATCCATGGATGCCATTTTGTTTGAGGAAAAAATGAAAGAATGAAGAAAACCTAAGAATTATGTGGTACACAATCAAGAGCAAAAATCTGTGTGTGGTCAGAGTTCCAGAACAGGGGGAGAAAATGGAAAACACAGAGATGATTGTTGAAGATTTGCTGGCAGAAAACTTCACAAACTTCATGACAGACAAAAAGCTGACCATTCAAGATGCTCAATGAACCCTGTATAGGATAGAATCCAAAAGAAAGTCACCAAGGCATATCATAATCACACTTGCCAAAACCAAAGACAAGGAATCCTGAGAGCAGCTTTAGAAAAACAAAAAGTCACTTACAAAGGTGAAACAGTAAGACTTAACTCTGATTACTCGGCAGAAACTATGCAGGCAAGAAGGCAATGGGATGACATATACAAAACATTGAAAGAAAAAAAACTGCCAACCAAGAATAATATGTCCTGTAAAACTCTTAAATATGATGGCAAAATCTGGACATTTCCAGATATACAGAAATTAGAGGAATTTGTAAAAACCAAACCAAAATTACAACAAATATTAAAGAGTCCTTCAGTTAGAAAACCAACAATATCAGACAACAACTGGAGTCTAAGAGACAGGACAGCATCAGCCAGATACCAACCTAGGTAAAGAACTCTCAATAATAAAGTTAAAAGACTTAAAACAGGGAAACAGTAATGTCAATCTGTAAATGACAACAACATCTAAACAATAAAAGGGGAATAAATGGTGAAGGGATAACACTTTCAAGTGGAGAGGAATTCAAGGTGATATCAAGTAATAAAAGACTGGTTCAAACTTAGGACAATAAGAGTAAATTTCAAGGTAACCACAAAGAAAGTTAATAAACCTAATCATCAAAATAAACAAGAAAAACATAAACACAAAATCTATAATAACT
Organism: Trichechus manatus latirostris; assembly: GCF_000243295.1. Classification (NCBI taxonomy): domain Eukaryota; kingdom Metazoa; phylum Chordata; class Mammalia; order Sirenia; family Trichechidae; genus Trichechus; species Trichechus manatus. The sequence goes on along the minus strand of NW_004443946.1, from coordinate 30,285,955 downwards.
GAAGAAAAGAAAATCCAAGAACAAAAGGAACTCAGCACAGGAAAGTAAGAGGAACAAAGAAAATAGCACCACCCACAAAAAAAGACAGCAATAAAAAAACGATATGACAGCAATAAACTCATACTTATCGATAATCACACTGAATGTAATGGCTTAAATGTACCTGTAAAGAGAGTGGCAGAATGGATAAACGTGACCCATCAATATACTATCTACAAGAGACATAACTTAGACACAAAAACATAAATATATTAAAAATGAAAGGATGGAAAAAATATATCAATCAAACAGTAACCAAAAAAGAGCAAGAATGGCAATACTAGTCTCAGACAAAATAGACTTTAAGGCAAAATCAACCATAAAAGACAAGGAAAGACATTATATAATGATTAAAGGGACAATCCACCAAGAAGAAATAACGCTAATATCTATGCGCCCAATGACAGGGCTCCAGAATACATAAAACAAACTCTAAAAGCACTGAAAAGAGAAATAGACAGTTCCACAATAATACTAGGAGACTTCAGCACACCACTCTTGGTAAAGGGCAAAACATCTAGAAAGTAAGTCATCAAAAATATAGAAGATCTAAAGGCCACAATCAACCAATTTGACCTCACGGACATATATAGAACACTCCACCCAATAGCAGAAAAGTACACATTCTTTTCCAATGTACGTGGAACATTCTCCAGAACAAACCACATTTTAGGACACAAAGCAACACTCAATAAAATCCAAAACATTGAAATAATACAAAGTATTCTCTCTGATCACAATGTCATAAAAGTAGCAATCAATAACAGGAAGAGCAAAGGAAAAAAATTAGCTATATGGAAACTGAGTAACACCTTGCTTAAAAACAACTGAGTAGTAGAAGAACGCAAAGAGGGAATCAAAACATTCCTAGAATCAAATAAGAACGAAAACACATCATACCAAAACCTTTGGGACACAGCAAAAGCAGTGCTCAGAGGGCAATTTATAGCAATAAACACACATATCAAAAAAGAACAGGCCAAAATAAAAATGTTAGCCCTAAAACTCAAACAAATAGAAAGAGAGCAGCAAAAAAAGCCCAAAGGCACCAGAAGAAAGAAAATAATAAAGATTAGGGCAGAAATAAATGAAATAGAGAACAGAAAAATAATAGAAAGAATCAACAAGACCAAAGGTTGGTTTTTTGCACAGGGGTAGGTGAGCAGGGAAAAACACTAACTAGACAAGAGACAAGTGGTAACTTTGGTGAAAGGTAAGACAGCACACAATTCTGGGGAAGTGAGCAAAACCTGACAAAGGCAAGGTCATGGAAGCTTCATAGACACATCCAAACTCCCCGAGGGACCAAATTACTGGGCCAAAGCCTGGTGACTACTGTCTCGGGGAACATCTAGCTCAATTCACATAACATAATTTATAAACAAAATGTTCTACATCCTACTTTGGTGAGTAGCATCTGGGGTCTTAAAAGCTTGTGAACAGCCATTTAAGATACTCCACTGGTCCCACCCTATCTGGAGCAAGGGAGAATGAAGAAAACCAAAGACACAAGGGAAAGATTAGTCCAAAGGACTAATGGACCACAACTACCACAGCCTTCATCAGACTGAGTCCAGCACAACTAGATTGTGCCTGCCTACCACCACCGACTGCTCTGACAAGGATCACGACAGGGGGTCCTGGACAGAGCTGGAGAAAAATGTAGAACAAAATTCTAACACAAAAAAAGACCAGACTTACTGGTCTGACAGACTGGAGAAACCCCAAGACTATGGCCCCTGGACATCCTTTTAACTCAGTACTGAAGTCACTTCTGAGGTTCACCCTTCAGCCAAAGATTAGACAGGCCCCTAAAAAAAAAAAAAAAAAAGAGACTAAATGGGCACACTAGCTCAGGGACAGGGACAAGAAGGCAGGAGAGGGCAGAAAAGCTGGTAACAGGGAACTCAAGGTTGAAAGCAGGACAGTGTTGACATGTTGTGGAGTTGGCAACCAGTGCAACAAAACAATATGTGGATTGTTTAATGAGAAAATAATTTACTCTGTAAACAATAAAAAAAGAAAAAGAATGAGAAAAAAAGAACAGAGTTCAACTATATGCATGCTATATCTAATAAAATACATGAAATAAAAAAAAAAAAGTTGGTTCTTTGAAAAGATCGATGAAATCAACAAACCATTGGCCAAACTGACAAAAGAAAAACAGGATAGGAAGCAAATAACCCAAATAAGAAATGAGATGGGGGACATTATAACAGACCCAACTGAAATAAAAAGGATCATAACAGAATACTATGAAAAACTGTACTCCAACAAATTTGACAACCTAGAGGAAATGAACAAATTTCTAGAAACACACTACCTGCCTAAAGTAACGCAAACTGAGATAGAAAATCTGAACAGACCCATAACAAGAGAAGAGATTAAAGAGGTTAAACAAACAAACAAACAAACTCTCAACCAAAAAGCCCTGGCCCGGATGGTTTCACTGGAGAATTCTGCAGAACATTCAGAGAAAAGCTCAAATCAGTACTACTCAAATGATTTTAAAGCATAGAAAAAGAAGAAATACTCCCAAATTCCTTCTGTGAAGCCAGCATAACCCTGATACCAAAGCCAGGCAAAGACAACACAAAAAAAGAAAATTACAGACCAACATCTCTCATGAATATAGATGGAAAAATTGTCAACAAAATTCTAGCCAAAAGAATTCAGCATCATATCCAAAAAAGAAAATACCGTGGTCAAGTGGGATTCATACCAGGTATGCAAGAATCATTCTACATTAAAAAATCAATCAACGTTAATACATCACATAAATAGAACAAAAGAAAAAAATCATATGATCATTTCAATCAATGCAGAAAAGGCATTTGATAAAGTCCAACACCCAGTCCTGATAAAAACTCTCAATAAAATAGGAATAGAAGGGAAATTTCTCAACATAATAAAAGGCATCTATACAAAACCAACAGCCAACATCATTCTCAACAGAGTCTGAAAGTATTCACCCTGAGAACTGGAACAAGATAAGGATGCCCTTTATTACCACTCCTATTTAACATTGTGCTGCAAGGCCTAGCTAGAGCAATAAGGCGAGAAAAGAAATAAAGAGCATCCAAATTGGAAAGGAAGAAGCAAAACTAACCCTATTCACAGATGATATGATATTACACATAGAGAACCCCAGAGATAGATTCAGCAGAGTAGCAGGATACAAAAATCAGTTGGATTCCTATACACCAATAAAGAGAACTTCGAAAAGGAATTCAGGAAAACAATAACATTTGTTATAGCCCCTAAAAAGATAAAACGCTTAGGAATAAATCTAACCTGGGGTGTAAAAGGCCTATATAAAGAAAACTACAAAATACTATTGCAGGAAACCAAAAGAGACCTACATAAATGGAAAAACATACCATGCTCACGAATAGGAAGACTCAACATTGTGAAAATGTCAATTCTACCCAAAGTGATCTACAGATATAATGTAATCTCTATCCAAATACCAGCAACATTCTTTAATGAGATGGCAAAAATAATCACCAACTTTACATGGAAAGGAAAGAGGCCCTGGATAAGCAAAGCTTATTGAAAAAAAAGAACAAAGTAGGAAGCCTCACACTACCTGACCTCAGAACCTACTATACAGCTACAGCAGTCAAAACAGCCTGGTACTGGTACCACAACAGACACATTGACCAATGGAACAGAATTGAGAACTCAGATGTGAATCCACCCACCTATGGTCACCTGATCTTCGGCAAAGGTCCAAAGTCCATTAAATGGGAAAAAGACACTCTTTTAAACAAATGGTGCTGGCAAAACTGGATGTCCATCTATAAAAAAATGAAACAGGACCCATACCTCACACCATACACAAAAACTAACTTAAAATGGATCAAAGACCCAAATATAAAATCTAAAACGATAAAGATCATGGATGAAAAAAAAGGGACAATGGCAGGGGTCCTAACACATGGCATAAATACAACACAAACCGTAACTAACAATGCACAAACACCAGAAGATAAACGAGATAACAGAGAGCTCTTAAAAATTAAACACTTATGCTCATCAAAAGACACCAAAAGAGTAAAAAGAGAACCTACAGACTGGGAAAAAAATTTTGGCTATGACATATCCAACAAAGGTCTAATCTCTAAAATCTATAGAATGTTTCAACAACTCAACAACAAAAAGACAAATAATCCAATTAAAAAATGGGCAAAGGACCTGATGGGGAACACAACAGAGTCCCTGATGGTGCAGGAGAAAACTGGGGTGCAGAACTCAAATTCTAATAAAAAGACCAGACTTAATGGTCTGACTGAGACTGGAGGAACCCTGAAAGACATGGCCCCCAGACTCTCTCTTAACCCAGAACTAAAACCATTCCCGAAGCCAACTCTTCAGTCAAAGAATAGACTGGATTATAAGACATAAAATAATACTCGTGGAGAGTGTAGTGTGCTTCTTAGTTCAAGGAGATACACGAGACTAAATGAGCAGCTCTTGTCCAGAGGCGAGATGAAAAGACAGAAAGGGATAGGAGCTGGCTGAATGGACGCAGGAAATCGGGGGCGGAAAGGAGGAGTGTGCTGTTTACATTATAGGGATAGCAACTAGGGTCACATAACAATGTGTGTATAAA
>NW_004443946.1:30167801-30280234 GCF_000243295.1 Trichechus manatus latirostris | reverse complement strand
AGCATATAGACTGAATAGGTATGGTGAAAGGATACAACCTTGACACATACCTTCCTGACTTTAAACCACTAAGTATCCCCTTGTTCTGTCTGAACGACTGCCCCTTGGTCCACATAGAAGTTCCTCATGATCACAATTAAGTGTTCTGGAATTCCCATTCTTTGCAATGTTATCCATAATTTGTTATGATCCATACTAGCCATTAGAGAAATGCAAATCAAAACTACAATGAGATACCATCTCACCCCGACATTACTGGCACTAATAAAAAAAACAGAAAATAACAAACACTGGAGAGGCTGCGTGGAGATTGGGACTATTATGCACTGCTGGTGGGAATGTAAAATTGTACAGCCACTATGGAAAATGATATATGGCCTCCTTAAAAAGCTAGAAATAGAAATACTATACTATCCAGCAATCCCACTACTAGGAGTATAAGGGCTGTCACACAAATAGACACATACACACCCATATTCATTGCAGTATCATTCACAGAAGCAAAAAGATGGAAACCAATGTCACAAAACAATCTGTATAAATTTTTGAATGAGAAACTAATTTGTGCTGTAAATTTTCACCTAAAGCACAATAAAATTAAAAAAAAAAAACAACTCATCTAATTCTGAAGACTATCCAACTTTTGGATCCACAGAGGTAGAGCATTTATAGGCATGGGTGTACTTAGTGAATCCACAGGTGTGTTGGGTAGTGCTGCTAAAGGAAAGGTTACAAACAAGATTACATCTGTGAAGCTTTGTAAAGTGTAAAACACTACAAATGGAGGGTACTGTTATGCCAAGAAGCATAATCACGGACTGTTGATGCTAGAGAGAGCTTAGGAAACTGAGGCCTGGAGAGGTTAATGTCACTTATTTCAAAGCTAGGCAGCAAAGTAAAGTATTCACAAAGTAAAGTATTATAATGAAATGTGCAAAGACCTAGAGATAGAAAACCAAAAGTGAAAAACATGCTCAGCATTTCTCAAGCTAAAAGAACTGAAGAAAAAAATTCAAGCCTTGAGTTGTAATACTGAAGGATTCTAAGGGGAAAATGTTAAATGATGTAGGAAGCATCAAAAGAAGATGGAAGGAATACGCACAGTCACTGTAACAAACAGAATTGGTCGATGTTCAGTTATTTCAGGAAGTAGCATATGATCAAGAACCAATGGTACGGAAGAAAGAGGTCCAAGCTGCACTGAAGGCATCAGTGAAAAACAAGTCTTTAGGAATTGATGGAATACCAACTGAGATGTTTCAACACACAGATGCAGTGCTGGAGGTGCTCACTCATCTATGCCAAGAAATTCAGAAGAGAGCTACCTGGCCAACCGACTGGAAGTGATCCATATTTGTACTCATTCCAAAGAAAGGTGATTCAACCGAATGTAGAAATTATTGAACAATATCATTAACATCACATGCAAGTAAAATTTTGCTAAAGATAATTCAAAAGCAGTTGCAGCAGTACATCAGCAGGGAACTGCCAGAAATTCAAGCTAGATTCAGAAGAGGATGTGGAACGAGGGATATCATTGCTAATATCAGATAGATCCTGGCTAAAAGCAGAGAATACCAGAAAGATATTTACCTGTGTTTTATTACCTATGCAAAGGCATTCGATTGTGTGGATCATGACAAATTACAGATAACACTGCAAAGAACAGGAATTCCAGAACACTTAATTGTGCTCATGAGGAACCTGTACATAGATCAAGAGGCAGCTGTTCGAACAGAACAAGGGGATATTGAGTGGTTTACAGTTAAGAAGGGTGTGCGTCAGTGTTGTATTCTTTCACCACACCTATTCAATCCGTATGCTAAACAAATAATCTCAGAAGCTAGACTGTATGAAAAAGAACCTGGCATCAGGACTGAAGGAAGACTCATTAATAACTTGCATTATGCAAATGACACAACCTTTCTTGCTGAAAGTGAAGAGGACTTGAAGTACTTACTGATGAAGATCAAAGACCACAGGCTTCAGTATGGATACACCTCAACATAAAGAAAACAAAAATCCTCAAAACTAGACCAATAAGCAACATCAGGATAAACAGAGAAAAGACTGAAGTTGTCAAGGATTTCAATTTTACTTGAATCCACAATCAACCGCCATGGAAGCAGTAGTCAAGAAATCAAAAGATGCATTGCATTGGGTAAATCTGCTGCAAAAGACCTCTTTAAAGTGTTAAAAAGCAAAGATGTCACTTTAAGGACTAATGTGCACCTGACCCAAGCCATGGTGTTTTCAATCTCCTCATAGGGGTGTGAAAGCTGGACAATGAATAAGGAAGCCCGAAGAAGAACTGATGTCTTTGAATTGTGACGTTGGTGAAGAATATTGAATATACCATGGATTGCCAGAAGAACAAACAAATCTATCTTGGAAGAAGTACAGCTGGAATGTTCCTTAGAAGCAAGGATGGCGAGACTTCATCTCACATACTTTGGACATGTGATCAGGAGGGACCATTCTCTGGAGAAGGACATTCGCTTGGGTCAGCAAAAAAGATGAAGACCCTCAATGAGATGGATTGACCCGGTGGCTGCATCAGTGGGCTCAAGCATAACAATGATTGTGAAGATGGCACAGGACTGGGCAGTGTTTCATTCTGTTGTACATAGGGTCGCTATGAGTCAGAACCAACTTGACAGCACCTAACAACAACAACAATAGGCCGCAAAGCAGGTAAAATATATATGGTGTTATGTAAGTGCCAAATGAGTGCTGGAGACAAAACATGTGAGCTTGGGAGGAGAGATTACTGTGGGCAGGGAAGGTTAGGAAAGACTTTATGGGAGAGATGAGAATTGACCTGGGTCCTCAAAGATGATTAAGATTTATATTAGTAATATAAGAGAAAGTGGATCTGAACAAAGATGCAGAAGGAAGGATGCACAAGACATGTTTGTGAAAGTGTGAATTAGACCTGTTAGGCTGAAGCAGAAGATTCACAGAGAGGTGTTATAGGGGAGTGAATGCTGGTTGGGAAAAACTTGTGGTGAGCCTTGAATCCTAAACTAAGGAGTTGAGACTATCTTGTAAGCAGAGGGGATCCAGTGAAAGTTTCTGAGTAGAAGAATGATATACATAGTTGGAAGGTGAGAAACAAAAAGCAAAGGCGTTGAATCCAAAGGGTCCATGGTAAAAGCCTAAAACAGGAGTGTTCCAGGTATGAGGGGGTGTCTTAGTTATCTAGTGCCACTATAACAGAAATATCACAAGTGGATGCCTTTAACAAACAGAAATTTATTCTCTCACAGTTCAGGAGGTTAGAAGTCTGAATTCAGGGCACCACCTCCCAGGGAAGGATTTCTCTGTCGGTTATGGGGGAAGGTCCTTGTCATCAATTTTCCCTTGATCTAGGAGCTTCTCAGCGCAGGGACCCGGGGTCCAAAGGACGCAGTCCACTCCTGGCACTTCTTTGTTGGTGGTATGAGTTCCCTCTCCTCTCTGCTCTATTCTCTCTTTTATATCTCAAAAGAAACAACCTAATCCTGTAGATTGAGTCCTGCCTCATTCACGTCATACCCGTTGCCACTGAGTTGATTCCAACTCAAAGTGACCCTACAGGACAGAAAAGAACTGCCCCATAGGGTTTACAAGGAGCGGCCGGTGGATTGGAACTGCCAACCTTTTGGTTAGCAGCTGAGAGCTGCTCTGTCCTATAGGGTCACTATGAGTTGGAATTTATTCGGCGGCAACAGGTTTGGTTTATTAACATCATAGAAGTTAGGATTTACAACACATAGGATAATCACATCAGATCATAAAATGATAGAGACCACACAATACTGGGAATCATAGCCTAGCCAAGTTGTCACAAATTTTTGGGGGACACAATTCAATCCATAATAGGGGATAATAATCTGGACAAATGGGATTGGACAAAATCAGATGATATAATCACTACAGAAGGAACTGATAATTTTCGGTATATTTGTGGGGATCAAAGGAGAGGATCCTTTGATTCTGAGGGAGTGGGAGTATGACGACACCACTGACAGAAACGGGGACTGGTTGGAAGAGAAGGAGGTAGGTTTGAGACAGATGGTAGTATTGTTACACTGCTCTATAGGGACACTGTGTATAACTCACCTTCATGTCCTCAAAATTTGTTATCCCCATCTGAGGGAGGTTTGAGCAGTTTACATGGATAAGTTTCCGGCCACTGATGAAGTTTGTGGTAAAACACCCCTGTCAGTACAACAAGAACATCACTCGAAACATGTACTGCAAGTAGCAGGGGGAGAAAAAGAAAGAGAAGAAAGAAATCATGTTTGTCTCCAGTTCTATACTAAGAAAAAATTTTAATTGTATTTTCCACCCTAATAATACATTTTTCCCATCTAAGCTCCTGATTAAATTTCATACTGCTAATTCAGTTCCTTAATTGTATTTAGAAAATTCAGTACACTATATGTAAGTATAAATTAGAGTTCATAAACACAGTTGTATCATCTATGAACATAAAAAGAATAAGATATTTATCTGGCAGTACTTGGTAGCTATGTGAGAGTAGAGTTGGATATACCAATCTGTAATAAGTGGTCTTTTCCATATTACATACATGGAGGTTCATGTAAACTTTTTTGACATGCTACAGTTAATGCTTCTTCATGCTTCAATTACATTTTTAAGTGGGGAAGGTATAAAATATTTCAATTCTTGTGTTGTTTTATGGTACCTAAAAACAAGAGTTGGCATCAGTAAAATAAGAGACTACTCCATCTTTTAAATAGAACTGTTTTTGGTTAATTGGCTAATTAAGTTAGTACTCTTAGGTACCCATGATACATACGACATATTTGAGGCAGACACTATAAATAGTACAAGTTCAAGGTAAGGGAGCTGCCACTAAACCAACTTGACAATACCAAAAAGCCTACCTTGAAAAAAAATCTATCAAGAATCCAGTTTTCTATGAAAAGAAGCCTACATAAGTTTCTTGGTCTTTGAGGATTGCAGAGAAAAGTTTGATCACTGAGCTGAAGAGGGAAAAAAACCAAACATGATGCCATCCTCTCTTCCCAAAATATAAGCATTGGTGGCAAGGCCAAAATTAAAATCCAAATTACTTCTAGGACTTTTCTACACTCCTAGTGAAGAAGAGGCAAGAGCTCAGGAAGGCTAGATGATTACGTAGAAGAGGTTGAAAGCATGTGATTTCAAAAAATGTTATTTTTGTATACCTTGTATTGAGGGAAGCCTAGCTGGCTAATCCACTCTGCAACGTCCTTTGGGCTCCATTTAAGATACTCAAATTGTAGCTTCATCTTTTTTTCTGGCTGGGTTTCTTTATCTTCAGGTACCAGTTCCTTCATCTCTTCAGATAAATCTACTACTTTATTTTCACTAAAGGACTTTTCTAAGTCCCTTTGAGACTCTAAGGATTGTGCACTTTCATTTTCTTTAATGGTATCACTTAGCTTAAGTGTTTCTTTAGAATACTCCTCATCTGTTTCTGTTAATCCTGCATCACTTTCTCTGTAAAACTCTAAAAGAGAATCTTTAGTTTCTTTTTTTGATAACTTTCTTGTTTGATATTTGGGGTGCTCTAGCTCACTGGCTTCTCCAGAATACTGAAACTTGATTGGTTCTAATCCATCATCCTTAGAAGAGTCTACATGTGTCTCTCTTCTAAATAGTGGCTTGGCTTCATCTGGTAATCCTAGACCTTTCTCCCCAGTTGACTTTCTTTGTGTCTCCTCTGGAAACTCTTCTTTGATCTCTTGTGGTAGCACTAGATCACTCTCCTTTGGTGGTACTGGAATTTTTTCCTTATTTGACTTTTCTCTTGTCTCCTCTGAAACTTCTAGTTTGGTCTTTTCTAGTGGCCCTAGATCTATTCCATCAATTGGTTTTCTTGATTTTTTCTCAGGAAAATCTGATTTGATCTCCTCTAGCGGCTCTGGGACTCTCTCCTTAGTTGAGTTTCTTCGTGTATCTTCAGTAGACTTTCTTGGTTTCTGCTTCGGAAACTCTGGTGTAGTCTGCTCAGGTGGCTCTGTCCCTTGCTCCTCAGTTGACTTTCTTCGGGTTTCCTCTGGAACCTCTGGTTTAGTCTCTTCTGGATGCTCTAGACCTGCTTCAGTAGACTTTCTTGGCTTCAGCTCTGGAAACTCTGGTGCAGTCTGCTCAGGTGGCTCTGTCCCTTGCTCCTCAGTTGACTTTCTCCGTGGTTTCTCTGGAATCTCTGGCTTAGTCATCTTTGGTGACTGTAAATTTGTTTCTTCAACTGATTTCCTCGGAGTATCATTTCGAAATTCTGGTTCTGTCTGCTCTGGAGGCTCTACAGCTATCTCTTCATGTTGCTCTCTAAGTGATTCCTCTGGGACCTCTGGTTTGGGCTCCTCTAGTAACCCTAATCTTGTCTCACTGAGTGTGGCCCCTAGAATCTCAGGGTTGGCTTCCTTTGGTAGCTCTAGATCTGTTTCCTTAACTGACTCCATGAGTACATCCTCTGTAACATCTGGTATGGTTTCCTCCTGTGACTCGAGGTCTGGTTCCTCAAGCTTTTCATCCATAGGGACTTCCAAATCTCTGAAGAGCTCTCCTCCCATCTCTCCCGGTGTCTCTTGGGGAATCCCTGGCTTAGTCTCACTAGATAGGTCTACATCTGACTCCTTGGAAATTTCTTCCTCGGGCGTCCTGGCTGGTGTCAGCTGTACAGCATTATCTGGCGGCCCCTCTTCGAAGTCATCTTCCTCAGTCTCTGAGGAGGTGTCTGGCTGTGGCTCTTGGTCAGTCTCTACGGATAGCTCCGGGCCTGCCTCTGCAATGGTGTCTGGTTCGGTAACTTCAGCTATTTTAAGAAATTCAGGCAGTTCAGGTCTCTCGGAACTCGGGTCCTCATCTTCATCGGATCCGGAATCGTAATCTTCTGGGACCTCAGCCATTACGCAGTTCAGCGGATGCGCCCACGCCTCCTAGCAACCCCAACTTCCGACAGCGTCTCTATGGATACCACGGCTTCCGGAAGTGTCTTCCTGAATCTTCCCCAGGTTTTGTTTGTTCTTTTAAGCCTGGACTTTAAAAATCTGCCATCGAAAGCACGTAATAAGCATCCTCACGTACGCGTCGCTGTCTCCGTTGACTAGAGCTCCTGCGATCGCTCCAGGGCTGGCGCGCTTTGCGCTCGGCAGCCGCGGCCTCTTTTCCGGCCAGCGGGCTTCGCTCGGCTCTTTTCGGTAGCGCGCGGCGGCCGCGCTCGTTTGCTTTCGGCTTTTTCCGGAGCTACTCGCGGCTGGCCGCAAAAACGCTTCGGGCGCGGGCTACAGATGTCGGACCCGCAGGCGGCTGAGGGGAAGGACTTGTGGAGCCCCGCAGCCCCTCAAGGGTCGGCCGGCGGCATCCAGGACGGCCCGGGATTGGAGGGGAGCCAGGCGGCCGCTTCAGGTACGCAAGGCCGGGGCGCCAGCGGGTGGGTGCCGCCCGGCCTCAGGGCCCGTCACCTCTGCGCGAGTCTCGGCAGAGCTCTGCCCCGGCTTCCCGGCGGAGCCGACGCGCCTCGGCAGCCCCTTCGTGCGCCAAGCCCCTGTCTTCGCTCCTGCCGGAGCCCCATTTGCCCTGGGGCGCGACTCCTTGCCTCCGCGGCTGCCAGCACCTGGGCCCTAGGCTTCGCTGGAGGTTATTTTCTACTTCTGTTTGGAAATGGCTTGGTTCCTGTCCCGCTTCCTTTCTCAGATTAGCCCAGATGGCAGCGAAAGGGCTGCTGTACCCCTGGCTCCTCTTCAGTCGCAGCCCCGGTTCGGATCCCATCGCGGTACTGCTATCACACCTTGGCCGCTGAACTGAACCCCACTGGCCTCGCTGCCCCTTGCTTCTGGTTCCCCACCCCTATTCCCACCACTGCCCCTGCCCCCGCCTCTCCGTGCAGGTCTCTGTCCCATCCGGGTCGGTAGCCTCACCTTCCTCAGTCCAGAATTCCTTTCTCTCTAGCCTCCCTGCACGTAGGAGCCCCTCGCCTCGCCTGGGTCCTGTCCATCTCTTTGAGTGAGAGATGAAAGCAGAGATAGAATAGGTAGGGTCATTTGAGTGAACGTAGTAGCTAGAGCAAAGGCAGGAAGTAGAGGCTAAAAATAGGAACTTCTGCGACCTGCCTAGTTCTCCAGGACCCTACTCCTTTTCTTGTTCAAGACAGTTACCATTTTTACCCACACAAGATACTCCATGTGAATGACTTCAGTGTCCAAATAGTAAAGGCTCCATCTGCCACACTTACTTTTCAGGCCTTTTAGGTCACCACACAGAATGAAATTAAAGGGATGTCTTTTTTGAAATGCAGAAGGATGCCGAGATCTCATTAGGTGGTTGTTGTTGGGTGCTATCCAGTCGATTCCGTCTCATAGCGACCGTATAGGACAGAGTAGAACCGCCCCATAGGATTTCCATAGGTGATCTTTACCTGACGAGACCTGGTGGCGCAGCGGTTTAAGCGCTCTGCTGTGGGTGGTTGGAATCCAGCAACCGCTCTGTGGGTGAAAGAGTGACAATCAGCTTCTGTAAAGATTGTAGCCTTGGAAAACCTATGGGGCAGTTCTGCCCCGTCCCGTAGGGTCGCTATGAGTTGGAATTGACTCCATGGCAACGGGTTTGGTTTTTGGTAATCTTTACCGGAGCAGATCGCCAGGTTTTTTTGGTTAGCGGCCCAGCGCTTAACCATTGCACCGCCAGGGCTTCTCTCATTAGGTACCAAAACCAAACCAAACCCGTTGCTGTCGAGCCGATTCTGCTCATAGCGACCCTACAGGACAGAGTAGAACTGCCCCATAGGGTTCCCAAGGAGCAGCTGGTGGATTTGAACTGCTGACCTTTTGGTTATCAAATATAAGTTAATTTTTCAGGTCTAAAATTAAAATGGACACCATAAAGTATAGCGATTTAGGAATTTTTGTGGGCCCACAGTATCTGGGTTGGATTCTGAGTCCTCAGTTTGCTAAGTGACCTTGGGCAAGTCATTTAACTTTTCTGTGATTCAGTTTTCTCATCTGTAAAATGTGGATGCTAATAGTACATGCTTCATAAGATTGTTGGGAGGATTACATGAGCCATTATGTATGAGGCACTTGGTGCCTGGCCTGTGTTGTTTTGGTTAGCTGCTTTCAAATAGATTCTGACTCATAGCAACCCCATGTGACAGGGTAGATCTGCTCCATAGGGCTTTCTTGTCTGTAATCTTAATGGAAGCCGATCACCAGGCCTTTCTTCTGGTAGTACTGCTGGGTGGATTTGAACTAGTTCATGATACATGTTAGTGTTATCCATTGTTACGATAATAAGGTCTAGTTTTTGCTCACCTAGACTCTTCTGCCAGAGGAAGTTTGGAGGTGTTCCTGGATGTTTATCTTCCAACATTGTGACTTTCTCTTCTTACTTCTATCCCAACTGTCTCCCACCTCCTAATGCTGCTCCACTCTCGCTCGCTCTCTCTCTCTCTCTCTCTCTCACACACACACACACACACACACACACGCACGCACGCACGCACGCACGCACGCATGCGCGCACTCACACACACACACCCCTGTGAATCACCCAGCTCTTTCCTATGACGTTACATTCCCTGTTGGTTTAAAACATCTAACAATTTTTGTCTTTTTCTTCTTATAAACTACTTTATGCTTTGTATTAAGTTCAAAGCGTGTGGCATATATTTAACATATAGCAACAGAAATTCTAAGAATAATTTCTGAAAGATTAAGCAAATAAACACTCAGTAAAGTGTGTAAGATGCCCTGGTGACACTGTGGTTAAGAGCTAGGCTGCTAACCAAAAGGTCGGCAGTTTGAATCCATCAGCTGCTCCTTGGAAACCCTATGGGGCGGTTCTACTCTGTCCTGTAGGGTTGCTGTGAGTCGGAATAGACTCATGGCAACGGATTTTTTTTTAAGTGTGTAAAAGGAGTCCTGGTGGTGCATTGGCTAGGTTGCTAACTGAAAGACTGGTGGTTCAAACCCACTAGGCACTCTTCGGGAGAAAGATGTGACAGTCTATTTCTGTAAAGATTTACAGCCTTAGAAACCCTATGGGGCAGTTATACTCTGTCCTATAGGGTTGCTGTGAGTCGAAATCGATTCGATGGCAGTGGGTTTGGTTTTTTTTTTTGGTTTAAAGTGTTTAAGTCTCATAAGCACCTGTCCCTTGCATGTATCAGTATTTATAAATTAAGCATGTTTTTACTTCCCTTCTAGATCCTTGTGCCCTTATTGGCTAACATTCCCAAGCATTTTAAATATAAAGGTCTTAAGAGCACTCTAGGAATATATTGGAGGATAATGGGTTTGTCTTTGAGTGCTTTATTTTTTTCCTGACTTATAGCTGATTCCTGCATTTACTTTGTCCTCCTAGGACATTGGAAGAAATGCTTATGGTTACTTTCCTTCCTCCTGCCCTCGGAAAAGCACGGTGATAGTTTATTTCTTTTTATGCCATCTTGTTGTTATTGTTGGCTGCTGTTAAGTCACTGACTCATAGCTACCCCATGCACAATGGGATTGGACCTCTGTGCTCCGTAGAGTTTTCATTGGCTGATTTTGTGAAGTAGGGGTTTGTCATTGCAGCCCAGAGAAAACTCTTCCTCTTGAGGTTGCTAATAAAATAATAGTAATGATAGTCAACATGTATTGAGTGCTTAGTGTGTGCCTGAAAGTGTGGGGAAAGTTTTGCTTATATTATCTCATTTAATCCTGTCAACAATCATTTTCTCCATTTTACAGATGAGAAATTTACAGCTGAGAGAAATTAAGTTGTCGGTATAAGTTAGCTCTGGAGTTTTTACTGTGTATATGAAATTGTCACCTTGTTATGATGAAATTTACTATAATTTATTTTTATTGGCCAATTAATCAAGTATTGGTACTTGAGGACAGGTTATGGTCTTTGCCTTCAAGGTGTTTTCAGTTTAGTGAGATGAGAGTAGCACAGAAAAAAAAATTTCATAATTTAGAAAGAATTCAAAACATTTCATTATTGGGTGACTTTTATTACAATTCTTTATGTACTTACCCCACCCCCACCCCCAAACCTATGTGAGGGTAGGGACAGAATCTATCTTATCTAGTTATCTCCTGGAGTCCTTGATGTTGTGTCTTATAGATTCTGTAAATATTTGCCAGTTGCTGAGTTGGATTGTGAGAGAAAGTCTCAATACAAATATTTGGAAGAGTATCAACTGAACAGGATAAATTCAGGTTGAGATAACCAAGAATGTTTCTTGGGTGAGAGCATTGGTTCCATAGTGGGAGCAATTTTGCCCCCTCCCTGCTCTCTACCCCATGGGACATTTGGCAATGTTTGGAGACATTTTTGATTGTCACAACTGGGGGTGCTATTATTGACATTTAATGGGTATAGGCCGGAGATGACACTAAACATCCTCCCCTTCCCTCTCGTTGTGGGGAGGACAGCCTCCACAATAAAGAATTATCTAGCCCCAAATGTCAGTAGTGCTGCTGTTGAGAAACCCTGGGTTAGTGTTAAATGGGGTTGCAAAGCAGTGTAGAAATTCTACATTTGACTTGGCCCAGAGTTGTGTAAGCTTGGGAGTAAACTAAAAAAACTGGATCTCTCTGCCACCTTCCTCTGGAAAATAATTCAGTGAATAAACAACAGAGTGACTGAATGAGTGAGTGAAGAGTGAAATTGAAAGAGATTTCTCTCTCTCTCAGAAAACAGCGAGAAGAAATGGGTTAGATATTTAGTTGTTATTGAATAAAAGGTTTTGCTTTTTCATTGTACCTCGTTCTTTCATTGTAATTTTCCAGAATAACCGTAATTAGATTTTTAAAAATGTCCTAAGCAGAGACTACCCTTTGAAGGTCTTCATGTTTGTTAGCTGAGGTTTTGCTGAAAAGAAAAGTGCTTATGTTCTTCTGACCCAAGCTGTCTAGTAGTCACAGTGTTCTGTTTTATGAATTGTAATTGTTTTTAATTGTCTTTTATTTGGGACACCTGGGTTCTTCAGTCCCCAAGAGAAGCAATAAATCACTCTTTATATAGTGAAACTCTCTGAGGCATACCTGTTGCATCACTGAACGGCAGGTTATTTATTTATTTAGTTGTTTAGTTTACTTTAGCTTAGGGAGCTTTGGGGGAAAATAAAACAGAAAGTCTATTATGACCCTGAAATCTGCAGTAGAATTTAGTTTGGTGTATACAACTCCAAGAGCTATCAATGCCTTTAGACATTGAGGACTGGAAATGGGTCAGGTGAACTTGTTCATGGTTCTAATGTAGGACCTAGAGCAGTGCAATAGTCTTTCTGCAACAATGGAAATGTTCTATATCTGTAGCTATTTCAATTAAAATTAGGTAAAATTTAAAAATCAGTGGCTACTGTATTTGACTGCACAGAAGATTGGGAAGTCTATGCCAAAAAGCCCTTATGTTTTTTAGTTTTCTATTGTGGTTTTATGTTAAAACATTGTAAATTTGTCTGCCTGTAGCTATTTTTTTTCTCATAGTGGTTGTGTTTTTATGGTATTAATATAGCCAGTTAGTCCTGTCACAGTGTAATCTATAATAGTACCACCCGAGGTTTCTAATTTGAATGACCACTCAGGAGCATGATTACAAGGTCTCTGGATTTAGTTGGAACACAAACTCAGCCAATTTGTTTTCGTTTAAGCTTCTTAGGTCTTTAACCACGTAGCTTGCTTTTGGTTCCTCTGCACTTTAATTTAAAAGGCTGGGCTAACTATCTCTTTGCAGCGTATATAGTGAAGGGGAAGTCCTGTGAGACCTGTTCTAAAGAACTCTGACCTGATACTCAAATACTTTAGAAAAAAACCTGCTTTTTGATTCTTTTTTTAAGGAAAGTACAAAATACACAGAAAATTCAAATCTGTAGCATGATCAGAACATCCGAAACCATACTCTGGTAACATAGCAAGAAAACTCACATTCTAAATATTTTCAAATTTAAAATAAAATTATTTTAAGGAAGTTTCCTTTTTCCCCTCACTTTTGCTTTAGAGGCCTTAAGTTATAAACTGACTTATTCTTGAACTTCTATTTTCCCTTCATTCATTGTTTCTAAGACTTTGGCCATTCAAGTATCACAGTAATGATTTTTTACCGCATTAGAAAATACCGTTCTACTATTGTTTGGTTACTATCTTAGTTATCTAGTGCTGCCATAACAGAAGTACCACAAGTGGGTGGTTTTAACAAACAGAAATTTATTCTCTCACAGTTTAGGAGGTTAGAAGTCCAAATCCAGGGAGTGGGCTGTAGGGGAAGGCTTTCTCTCTCTGTCAGCTCCGGGAGAATGTCCTAAGGCGATCTTCATGTGGTATGGCAATTATCTTCCCTCGTCTCTGCTTCCTTGCCTAATCTACACTTTTTGTAGCTCAAAAGATATAGACTTAAGAACACCCCGCACCAATACTGCTTCATTAAGATAACAAAGAAAACCCATTCCCAAATGAGATCATAACCACAGGTATAGGGGTTTTGACTTATAACACATATTTCTGGGGGCACAGTTACTATCTTTTTTTAATTGACATTTAAAATTATGCTTCATTCTAAATAATATCTATATTACTGGTTTGATGTATCAGTTATGTTTTTCCTAATACATATTAACATAAATACGTACCTATTAAAATAAAATAAAAAAATCCCACTTAAACAATCTAAATTTGCAGAACTTGTCCTGTTTCTCTGGTCTCTTCTAAGAATATTTTCAGAATTGGTCTGTATTTCGCTGACATATTAAAAACAATACTGTAGAAAAATTGGCTTTTTCTTCTTTGTAGTTGTCTAAATTTTACTAAATAAATTTAGAAAACCTAAAAAGCTGTGTTCATAATTGTTTTCTCTCTCTATAAATCAGGACCGTATCTTCCATACTTTATACTTCTGGAAAAAAACTTATGTGTTTCTCCTTTTCTTCTGTGTCTTTCTGAATCTAGTTATAAGTTGTTTTACTCGTAGTTCTTACATAAACTACTTAATTTAAAAATAATATAGAAGATTCCTTTAAACTTAAAAATCAAGAGCAATATCTTTTTTCACTTTTGTTTCTGTACACACAATAAGCTGATAAGGTGCTATGAGAAGTGGCTCTTAACATATAAAAAAAGCTTAACCTAACTCTGGTGGCGTAGTGGTTAAGAGCTGCGGCTGCTAACCAAAAGGTTGGCAGTTCATATCCACCAGGCTCTCCTTGGAGATCCTATGGGGCAGTTCTGCTTTGTCCTGTAGGGTCACTATGAGTTGGAATCGACTCGACGGCAACAGGTTTGGTTTGTTTTTTTTTAACTCATAATAAGGAAAGTGGAAATCATAACTGCACTGAAATATTAGATTTTTTACCTTTTAGGTTGGCAAAGATCCAAAAGTTTAATAACTCATTGTGTTAGTAAGGGTATACAGAAACAACATTGCTGATGGGAATGTAAATTGGTACAGTTGCTTTGAAGGGCAATTTGTCAGTATATCAAAATTACAATGTATGCCCCCATAGACTCATTCTTTCCAGGAATTTATCCTATAGATTTATTCACATGTCTGTTTAATGACATAGACACAAAGTTATTATAGCATTGTTTATAACACTGAAAGATTAGAAAGAACATAAGTGGCCATGAGTAGGGAACTGGTTAAATAAATTATGGAGTATCCATCGAATGAAGTATTAATCAGCCATAGAAAAGAATGAGGAAGCTTTTTATGAACACTTACGGGAAGTCTGAGATATAAGTGGAAATAACAGTGCACAGTTGTGTGTTTAGTAACTCATTATTTGTGTAAAAAAGTAAAAAGAATATATGTATATATGAGTGTAAAAAGTACACATTTTTTTAATATGCATAAAATCTCTTGAAGAATATGCAAAACCTAGTAACATGGGTTGCTTTTTGAGATGGGGACTGAGGTATAAGGAGCTTTTCATTATATACGTTTATGCTTTTTGAATTTTGAATAATGTAGATATATTACCTATTCAGAAAAAAAATACATCATGAAATCTTTCACTGTGTTTATATCCTAAATTAGAGCCATTCTATACATCTCTATTGCCTCTCTGTTCGTTAGGAACTGACCTTTTCTGAGACTTTCTTTCAGATGAATTTTTATGAAATAAAGATTGTAAATCTCGTTGGGGATTAATTTTGTATTATCCTTTAAGCCTACTGCTGTTTGCCATTATTTTTGTGCTAATTTCATTTCTGTCTAAAAATTCAACCTTATGGACAATGGAACCAAGTAGAAATTCTGTAACTGAAATATACGGAGAGAAATTAAGAACTCTGTTGATGGGTTTATCAACAGAGTATTAGAACTGAAGAGAGAATAGTGAACTGAAGGATTTTAGAAGAAAGTACAGGCAGTCCCCAGGTTATGAACGCGATCCGTTCCTAACTGTACCTTTAAATCTTTAAGTTGAATTTGCAGGTAACTCAGAACAGGTGCATACATTTCTTATTTAGCCTTACTTTAGCGCAAAATGGGGCAATTCTACTCTGTCCTGTAGGGTTGCTATAAGTCAGAATCGACTCGAAGGCAACGGGTTTGGTTTTTGGTTTTTTTAGTGCAAGAAGGAGCCCTGGAGGCACACTGGTTAAGAGCTTAGCCGCTAACCGAAAGGTCGGCAGTTCAAATCTACTAGCCGCTCCTTAGAAATCCTATGGGGCAGTTCTACTCTGTCCTATAGGTCGCTATGAGTCAGAATCTACTCGACGGCAGTGGGTTTTGTTTTGTTTTTTTGTTTTTAGTGTAAGGAGGCTTGAAGCCTTTTCAGTGATTTAAAGTCTGCACATGACGCAAGTGAAGGTGATTGTGATGAAGAATTTGTTGCGAGTAGGGATTGGTTTGGCATTTCTCAAGCTGAAAGAACTGAAGAAAAAATTTCAAGACTCGAGTTGCAATAGTGAAGGATTCTATGGGCAAAATACAGAACGATGCAGGAAGCATCAAAAGAAGATGGAAGGAATACACACAGTCATTGTACCAGAAAAGAATTGATCGATGTTTAGTCATTTCAGGAGGTAGCATATGATCAAGAACCGAAGGTACTGAAGGAAGAAGTCCAAGCTGCACTGAAAACATTGGCAAAAAAAAAAGACTTCAGGTATTGATGAAATACCAGTTGAGATGTTTCAGCAAATGGATGCAGTGCTGGAAGTGCTCACTAGTCTATGCCAAGAAATTGGAAGACAGCTGCCCGCCCAAATGACTGGAAGAGATCCATACTTATACCTATTCCAAAGAAAGGTGATCCAACAGAATGCGGAAATTATCGAACAATGTTATTAATGTCACATAAAAGTAAAATTTTGCTGAAGGTCATTCAAAAGCAGTTGCAGCAGTATATTGACAGGGAACTACCAGAAATTCAAGCCAGATTCAGAAGAGGACATGGAATGAGGAATATCATTGCTAATGTCAGATGGATCTTCGCTGAAAGCCGGGAATACCACAAAGATGTTTACCTGTATTTTATTGACTATGCAAAGGCATTCGACTATGTGGATCATAACAAATTATGGATAACAATGCAAAGAATGGGAATTCCAGAACACTTGATTGTGTTCATGAGGAACTTGTACATAATCAAGAGGCAGTCATTTGAACAGAACAAGAGGATATTGCATGGTTTAAAGTCAGGAAAGATGTGTGTCAGGGTTTTATCCTTTAACCATACTTATTCAATTGTATGCTGAGCAAATAATCCAAGAAGCTGGACTATATGAAGAACGAGGATTCAGGATTCAAGACTCATTAACAGCCTGTGTTATGCAGATGACAAAACCTTGCTTGCTGAAAGTGAAGAGGATTAGAAGCAGTTACTGATGAAGATCAAAGACTACAGCCTTCAGTATAGATTGCACCTCAACATAAAGAAAACAAAAATCCTCACAACTAGACTAATAAGCAACATCATGGTAAATGGAGAAAAGATTGAAGTTGTCAAGGATTTGATTTTACTTGAATCCACAATCAACACCCATGGAAGCAGCAGTCAGCAAAGCAAACAACACATTGCGTTGGGCAAATCTACTGCAAAAGACCTCTTTAAAGTGTTAAAAACCAAAGATGTCACTCTAAGGACTAACGTGTACCTGGCTCAAGCCATGGTGTTTCCAACTGCTTCATATGCATGTGTAAGCTGAACAATGAATAAGGAAGGCTGAAGAAGAATTGGTGCCTTTGAATTATGGTGCTGGTGAAGAATATACCATGGACTGCCTAAAGAACAAAGAGATCTGTCTTGGAAGAAGCACAGTCAGAATATTCCTTAGAAGTAAGGATGGTGAGACTTGGTCTCACATATTTTGGATATGTTGTCAGGAGGGACCAGTTCCTGGAGAAGGACATCATGCTTGGTAAAATAGAGGGTCAAAAAAAGAGTAAGACCCTCAAGAAGATAGATTGACACAGTGGCTGCAACAGTGGGCTCAAGGAAAATAATGATTGTGAGGATGGTGCAGGACCGGGCGTTGTTTTGTTCTGTTGTACATAGGGTCCCTGTGAATTGGAACCGACTCGGCGGCACCTAACAACAACAACTAACAAGAGTTGGTTCTGTCGTTTCACAGTGAGGGCGAATTCATGTAATGTTAAAGGGCAAGTACGAGTTTTCCATAAGTCGGATGTTCATAACCTGGGGACTGCCTGTATCCATAAAGAAGCATGTAGAAACACAATAATGAAAAATTCAGGAGAGAGATAAGAGACATAGAGGATATGATGACAAAGTCTAACATTTGTATAATTGGAGTACCAGCAGAGGAGAACAAGAATGGGAAGAAGAAATGTTTGAAGAGATAATAGCTGAGATTTTTTCAAAACTAGTAGAATCCACAGATTTAAGCAGCCCTATGAACCCCAAGCAGGATAAATACAACAAATCTACATGTAGATGCACGTTAAGGTAAAACCAAAGCAATGAGAAAATAGTAAATTAACCAGAGAAAAATGACAGGTTACCTTCAAAGAAACAGTAATTAGATTTAGAGTTGACTTCTGCACAGAAGTAGTGAAAGCTAGAAGATGATGGAATGATTATCTTTAGAATGCTGAAAGAAAATAGCTACTGCCAATGTAGAATTCTATTTTCAGTGGGAGTAGTCTGCAAGAATGAAAGTAAAATGTGTACATTTTTAGGCAATTAAAAACAGCATTTATTACTAGTAAACCTGCACTAATGGAATAACTAAATCAGGCAAAAGCAAAATGATTTCAGATGAAAAGATGTAGGGAGGAATGAAGGGCAATGGAAATGGTAAATATGTATACAAAATCTAAATGAATATTGACTGAAAATATCGCATTGGATTTTAAATGTACGTAGAAAAATTCACAAATTAAAAATTTGTGGAATAACAAAAAAAAAAAAAAAAACCTCATTGCCATCTAGTCGATTATGACTCATAGCTGCCCTATAGGACAGAGTAGAACTGCCCCATAGGGTTTCCAAGGAGCGTCTGCGGCTGGTGGATTTGAACTGCTAATCTTTTGGTTAGCAGCTGAACTCTTAAGCACTGAGCCAGTGGAATGATAATTACATGTAAAAAGGTAAGGTAAATGAACTCGACATGTTCTAATATCCTTGGATTTAGGAAGAGAGAAAAAACTTTTGTTTAATATTCGATTTTGATAAGCTAAGGATGAATGTTTCAATTTCTTGGTTAACCACTAAAATAGATGTAAAACAGTATAATCTCTAAGCTAATGTTGGTAGGTTGTTAGATGCCATTGAGTCGGTTCCACTCATAGCGACCCAGTGTAGAACAGAACAAATTGCTGCCCTGTCCTGTGCCATCCTCACAATTGTTGCTGTGTTTGAGCCCACTGTTGCAGCCACTGTGTCAGTCCATCTCCTTGAGGTTCTTCCTCTTTTTCCCTGACCCCCTACTTTATCAAGCATGATGTCCTTCTCCAGGGACTGGTCCCTCCTGATAATGTATTCAAAGTAAGTGAGATGAAATCTTGGCATCCTCACTTCTAAGGAGCATTCTGGCAGTACTTCTGTCAAGACGGATTTGTTTGTTCTTCTGGTAGTCCTGGCATATTTAATATTTTTCACCAACATCATAATTCGAAGGCATCAATTCTTCTTTGGTCTTCCTTATTCATTGTACAGCTTTCATATGCATAGGAGGCAATTAAAAATATCACAGCTTGGGTTAGGCGCACCTTAGTTCTTAGAGTGATATCTTTGATTTTTAACACTTTAGAGAAGTCTTTTGCAGCAGATTTGCCTAGTGCAGTGTGTTTGATTTGTTGACTGCTACTTCTGTGGGTGTTGATAGTGGATCCTGGTAAAATGAAATCCTTAACAACTTCAGTCTTTTCTCTGTTTGTCATGATGTTGCTTATTGGTCCAGTTGTGAGAATTTTTGTTTTCTCTATGTTGAGGTATAATCTATACTGAAGGCTGTAGTCTTTGATATTCATTGGTAAGTGCTTCAGGTCCTTTTCACTTTTAGCCAGCAAGTTTGTGTCATCTGCATATTGAAGGTTGTTGATGAATCTTCCTCCAGTCCTGAGGAAAATGGAAACATGAAACATTCTTAGTCCAAGAGAAAATGAGAAGCAAGAAGAGAAAGGAATATAGAATATATATAGAATATAGTGCCCAGTTAGATGGTAGATTTAAATCCAAATATCAGCAATTACATTAATGAAAATGGAGTAGCTAGTCCAGTTACAAGAAAGAGATTATCTGACAAGATTAAAAACAAAAATGAAAGACTTCAAATATATTCTTCTTTTGCAAGAAAAACACCTAAAATATAAGGATACAGAATGGATGAAAGTAAAGGCTGGTAAAAGATGCAAGCACTAACCAGTGGCCAGCTGGTATCATTATATTAATATAAAACAAAATACACTTTGTTTTTCCGTCATAAAAAAATTTATACATACACTGTTATGTGACCCCAGTTGTTCTCCCTATACTGTGACAGCACACTCCTTCTTTCCACCCCTGATTTCCCACATCCATTCAACCAGCTCCTAACCCTCTCCACCTTCCCATCTCACCTCCAGACAGAAGCTGCCCATTTAGTCTCATCTATCTACTTGAGCTAAGAAGCACACTTTTCACAAGTATTATTTTATGTCCCACAGGCCAGTCCAATGTTTGTCTGAAGAGTTGGCATTGGGAATTGTTTTAGTTCTGGGCTGATAGAGAGTCCAGGGGCCATGCTTTCTGGGGTTCCTCCAGTGTCAGACCATTAAGTCTGGTCTTTTACTAGAATTTGAGTTCTGCACCCTACCTTTCTCCTGCTCCATCAGGGACTCTCTGTTGTGAAAAACAAAATATACTTAAAATAAAAAGATAAACAGGAAAAGAGAAACACTTCATAATTATAAAAGGCTCAGTTCACACACACACAAAACCGATTCTAATTTTATGGATGTATACTAGCCTCAAAATATATAAAGCACAAATTAACATAGCCTGAAGAAGAAATGGGCAAATCCACAAACATAAAGAGATTTTTAACATACCTTAGTTACTGATAAACAGAAAGTCAGTAAAGATGTAGAAGATTTGAGCAACATGATAATCAGACTTGATCTAATGGACGTGTATAGATCACTACACCCAACATATGCAGAATACACATTGTTCTTAAGGACATGTGGAACATTTACAATATTGATCCTATTCTGGGCCATAAAGCAATTCTAAAAATTGAAAGAACTGAAAAATCATACAAAGTATATTCTCTAGTCAAATGAATTAATCTAGAAATCAATTTTAAAAAGATAATTTGAAAATCCCAATGCATTTGGAAATAATGCTCTTCTAAAAACTATACGGTTGCTATGAGTGGGAATCAACTCGACGGCAACAGATATGGTTTTTCTTGGAACAACCAGGGGTTGAAAAAGAAATCACAATGGAAATTGGAAATTTTTTTTAAAACGACGATGAAAATACTGCATACCAAAACTGTATTTAGAGGAAAATGTGTAGTTTTAAATGCATTTATTAAAAAAGAAAAAAGGATGAAAATCAAAGTGCTAGGCATCCATTTCAAGAAATAGAAGTAATATCAACAGAGGGTGCCGGACAGAGCAGGAAAAAAATTATAGAACAAAAAATCAAATTCACAAAAAAGACCAGGCTTGTTGGTCTGACAGAGACTGGAGGAACCCTGAGACTATGGCCCTAAGACACCCTTTTGACCTGGAAAGGAAGCTATTCCCTGAGACTACCTCCCAGCCAAACAATAGACAAGCACATAAGATAAACAATAACACCCAACAGGAATGTACTCCTTAGAAAAATCAACTATATGAGATCAAAAGGGCATTATCTGCCCAAAAGCAAAGATGAGAGGCAGGAAGGGTTAGAAAAGCAGGACAAAAGAAAATGGAGAAACCTGGGCGGAAATGGGGAGAGAGTGTTGACATTTTGTGGGAAATGAAACCAAGGTGATGAAACGCTTTATGTAGAAACTATCAAATGGGAAACTAATTTGCTCTGTAAACTTTCACCTAAAGCACAATAAAAAAAAAAAAAAAAAAGAAGTAACATCAAATTAAGCCCAAAGAAACTAGAAGGCAAGAAATAATACAATTAGAACAGAAATTAATGAAATAAAAAGCAGTCATTCACAAAGGATCAGTAATGGCAACGATGGGCCATTGTAAAGACTAATAAAATTGATAGACCCCTGGGAAACTTGTCAAGGAAAAAAGAGATAAAGCACATATTACCAATGTCAGGAATTAAAAAAGGGACCTCGCTTTAAATCCTATAGACATGAAAAATGTAAGTGTATCTTATGCACATATTTATGTTAATAAATATGAAAATTTAGATGAAAAGGGCAAAATCTGGAAAAATACCGTGTACCCAGACTGATGCAAAAATAAATAGAAAATCTGTAAAATCTTATAACTAGTAAAGAAATGTCTATAATTTAAAATTCTTCCTGATGGTCCAGATGGCTTCACCAGCATGTTCTATAAAAGAAATTACACCAATCCTGTTTCATATTCCAGGTGGGAATATTTTAGGTCCTTTAGCTGTTCCTGACTTCCTGAGGTTAGAAGGAGAAGGATTTTCCATTTTGACTTTCATTGTGTACTATTTATAATGGGCAGTTCCCCTTCTTCCCCAAAGGAGGAGAAGGTTTTGATATTTGAAAGCCAAAAAGATTGAGAGATGACTGCTACATCTGGGGACCTGAAAGAGCCTGCAAATGTAGTTGTGCACCATCTTTGAGGGATGTCGGGGACTAGAATTGGTCAAATGTACCAGTGTCCTAAAGGGAGAAGAATAGTAGAATCCATAATCTATACATCATTAAACTTGAAACAAACGATCAGCCAAGTTCTAGAACTGTTTCACGTATCGTTTGTGAATACTTAGTAAAGAAAATAAGGCTTACTAGGAACTAGCATGGGCTTACTAAAAACAAATTTGACCACTTAGATATTTTTTAGTCGTATTCTTTCTACTCTCTCTCAACCTATCACTGCTAATTAGGTCTTCTCTATGTCTCATGTGGACTCCTGCAAAGGCCTCCTATGTGATCTGGTAAAATCTGTCCTACCTACAGCTGCCATAGAATTCTATCAAAAAAATACAAATTTGACCATGCCATCCTAGCTCAAAATTCTTCATTACCTGTGGGATAAGGGTTCTCCATGGTCTTCCCTACTAGATTGAAAGTTTCATGAGGGCCAGAACTGTGTCTGCTTTAGTACATTATCTCCAGCATATAGCATGGGTCGAGGCACTTGTTAGGATATCAGACTGATAGGACTTGTGTCTCTGGGCTCATCTCCCTCTATTCCTACTATGACTTCACCACACTGAACTGCTGTAGTGTTTTTTTGTTTGTTGTTATTGTGCTTTAGGTGAAAATTTACAGCACAAATTAGTTTCTCATTCAAAAATTTATACACAAATTGTTTTGTGACATTGGTTGCAATCCCCGCAATGTGTCAGAACTCTCCTTTCCCTTTACACCCGAGTTGCCCCGTGTCCATTTATCCAGTTTTCCTGTCCTTTCTTGCCTTCTTGTCTTTGCTTTTGGGCAGGTGTTTGCTTTATAGGCCTGTCTAATCTTTGTGTGGTTTTTTTTTTTGTCTCCTTGCTTTTGCTCATTCAATCTCTTCTGCCTGGAACGCGCTTTTCCACTTGTTTTGGCCAACTCATACTCATTCTTTCAGACTCAGCTCAGTTCTCATCCATTTCGGGAAAACATGCTTTGAGACCTTTTCTCTCTAAATTAGTTGCGTTCATGCGATATCTAGTGCATAATTCTATTCTAAATAATACTGCATTTGTATTACAGTTGTCTATTATAATTATCTTCCTCACTAGACTGTGAGCTCTTTGAGGGCACAAATCATATCTAATTAAACTCTATATTCCTAACATGCAGTACAGTGCCTGGCACATAGTAGAGGCTCAGTAAAGGTCTACTGAGTGAATTTTAAGGCAAAGTCATTAATTCAGGTTTCCCTTTTTGATATGGTTGTTGTGTATATAGTATATTTTGATTTTGGTAAACTGTTTAGTGGAGTGATATCTGAAGGACAGATTCAATGGCCTGCCTTAAATGGAGAAATATAATTGTTGAATAAAGAAAGTAGGTAAAACAGTATGTATGGTATAACCCCATTTTTTTTAACAAAAAGAGACAACCTATTTTATATACATAAAACAGTTTGTTTCAACTGTATGAATTGTCAAAGGATTGTAAATTAAAACAGTAATGCTTCATCATGTTTTGTCTGCCAGATTGGCAATTATTATACCTAGTGTTAGTGAGGATGTGGGAAAATGGTCACACTTACTCATTCCTAGTAGAAATGAAATTTGGGGAGAAATTGGGCAGTGTATATTAAAGTCCTAATGTGTAAACCCTTTGACAAGCCACTTCAATTTTGGGGATTTGTTCTAAGGAAATAAAGTAAAAAGGGGTTATTATATGAAAAAAATACTCTATTAAAAAAAAGAGAAAAATGCAAAATACAATTGAGATACACAAGCAAGTTTTGTTAATGGTCTGTAAGTTGAACAACATGGTCTATTGTGGAAGTTGTAGAGAAGCAAGCTCTCATATATTGCTGATGGGAATGTAAAATGATACAATCCCTATGGAGAGGAATTTGGTCCTGAAATTGCACTTCTAGGAATTTATCCCAAAGACACCCTGGCAAAAATATGAAATATGCACAAGGCTTTGTAGCACAATTTGGAATATTAATAGACTGGAAATAACCCAAATGTCTATCAGTAGGGACATCAATATGGTGTACATTCACACAATCAGTTATGCTTGTGTACAAAGAAATGAGGATGCTATCTGTAATCTTTTATGGGGAGCTCTCCAGGCTATATTGTTAAATGATAAAAGCAAGGTGCAAAAGAGTGTGTATTTTTTTCTAAGAAAGGGGGTGGAATATGAATATATGTATATGTAATTATATTTTCAAAAAGAAACAATGGAAGATTAAATAAAAATAAGAAAAAAGCTAGACTTCTCTGAATGTTTCTTTTTTTAAAAAAAAAGTTTTAGCTTTGGAAACATGAAAATTTTACATGGTTGTAAAATAATTAAATAAAGAAGAAATCCAAAGTAATTTCTCAAAACCAAAATGAAACAAGTGAACTTTGTGACATAACCAGAAATTGGTGGCAAGACCATATACAGAAAAATATTTCAAGTGACTTTTAAAACTTGGTAAATTTTGATGGAACAAAAAGAACTGCAAATAAACCTTAACCTCCCTTCAGTAACCATATTGTTAGTAATAATATTGGTA
Source organism: Trichechus manatus latirostris (assembly GCF_000243295.1). Lineage (NCBI taxonomy): Eukaryota > Metazoa > Chordata > Mammalia > Sirenia > Trichechidae > Trichechus > Trichechus manatus. The sequence goes on along the minus strand of NW_004443946.1, from coordinate 30,255,475 downwards.
TTATTCTTTAAAAATTATTATATTTATATTGTAGGATAAGGCGTGTATTTATTTATGTGAATATTATTCAGATCCAGGGTTTTCCATAAAAGAGATTTTTATTGACCCTGAAACGTGTTCATGAAAAATGTTCATTAGCATTTTGGTGCATGTCCTTTCAGATACACACACACATACACACATACACACACACACACACACACACACACACACACACATTGGAAACTTGAAAATGGATTGCATAATATGTATATTGTGTGTGTGTATACACACACGTATTTTATATATATATACATATATACTTTTATATATATATATACATGTATATGTATATATATATATAAAATACGTGTGTGTATATATATTTTAAATATATTTCTGAAAGGACATGCACTGAAATGTTAACAATGGTTACTTTTGGTTAGTGGGGTTATAGTTAGGTTTTTTTTTTTTTTTCCCTTATCTGTATTTCCTCATTTTTCTACAGTGAATAATAGATTATTAGCGCATTACATTTTTTTTAATGGAAATAAAGTCTAGAACGATAAATGCAAAATGTTTCATTATCTGTAGTTTTGTTCTGCAGTGAGCAAAATATATAATTTCAAAAGGTCAGTTGGAAATAAATAATACAGATATGTAAAGTTATGCACTTAAATTTAAAAAGTTAATTATTTTCAAAAAGTCTATTTCAGAAATAGAGCATAGGGGAAACTGGGCTTGGAAAAAAATTATTTTTATAAGCCCTGGAGACTTTGTTTAACTTATTTAGGCCAACAGGCTAAGTTTGCAGTTGAATAATCTAGTGCCTGGTTAGGGTATTCATGTTGGGAAATATCGTGTCCTTATTAAGAGGTTATTGTCTCCGTGTACTCTACATGCATTAGAACACAGCTAAAAAAAGTCCATTTAGCTTCTTACTTTAAATGGAACAAACTAAATGGGACAACTAAAGGAGGTCAGCACGATCAGAGGTCACCTGAGGGATGTCTGGAAGAACTGGAGATGGTTGGCCTGGAGAGAAGGAACTTGCAGGAAAGGTGATACACTAAAGAAAATTAAAAAACCAAACCCATGGCCATCAAGTCAATTCCTAAGAGTTTCCAAGTGGATTCAAACTGCTGAGCTTTTGGTTAGCAGCCAAACACCCACTGCACCACCAGGAAAGATGATAGGAGGCTATAAATATCTGAAAGGGTATTGTGAGAAGAGTGATTGAAGAGTAAAATTTATAAGGAAGCAGATTTTATTTAGGTCAGCCTAGGGGAAAACTTTCTATTATCACTGTCTCTCAGTAAAATGGGCCTTTTCACAGAGTGGCAGAGACCTGGGAACTTCTGATGAGGGTCTTAGATTCGAAGTTCTTTCATTGGGAGGAAAATTGGGTGGCATGAACTCTTAAGATCTTTTTATCTATGAGACTATGAATTGACAAAAAGAAAAATCAGTCTTATTGACAGAAAAGGTGAATAGGTTAAGGTTGGATCACATATATTTGCCTGCCATTTTTACTTTTGTTGTTACCAAACTCTGTAACTTTCAATGTCTGAGGTTTATTTTGTTAAGTTGTATTTTGTATTAAGAAGCAGTCTTTGGGCTTCAGTTTCTTGAGTAAACCACAGAACTAAGTACTACCTAATGGTTAAGAGCATGATTGGGTTTGAATCCTGGTTCTATGCCTTAGTTTCCTTACCTACAAAATGGCTATGATAATACCAACCATAGGCTTATTGTGTGCTTGGAAGCATGGACTTCATTACTAATTTTACCTATATACCCCTTGAGAGGCATATAATAGTTGTTCAATAAATCATTGGTGAATGAGTGAATGAATGAATGAATGAAATTATAAAAATCTTTTACCTGACCTTGGACATAATGATCAGAGCTTATTGAATGTAGACGTGGCACTTCATACTTTGATACTGAACTCCAGTCCCATTTCCTCCTACATCCCACTCTGCCCTCTTTGTTCTGTCTAATTTAACCATCTGCTTTCTGAAAAATATGGTCTTGAATTAGGATTAATTTTGTCAGGACTTGTTTTAAAAAATAAATTATTTTTTAATGAGTGGGTTATGGCTGTCTGAGAATAACTAGATGTGATGACTTGAATAACTTTTGTGCTGGGCCTCCCAAAGTATAAAGTTTATGCCTAGAATATTTTTGGAAAGAGAGTTGGTTGAAATTGCTGTGTATATATGATAATTATCATTGTGCCCCCTGTCAAATATTGAATTCTTTCTTTCCATGATTTTCTAGAGACTGAAGATCTAGAAAACACTAAGATCACCACACCAGTGGCTTCTGCCTCTGATCCAGAACCCCATTCCTCACCCCAAAGGTAGGGAAAGCAACTCCTTTGGATTAAAAAGCTTCCAGAGGTTTTATCTTCTCGGATAAAGAATTGGTGAAAGTAGTGGGCAAGAGACTTTAAGGGGAAAGAAGGTGAAGTGAAGAGTATAGGTGGTTTCGTCATTAATAAATCAACCCCAAAGTGTGGTTTAAGGGCAACATAGGGTCTATTTTGGGTTATAAATTTTTGCTCTCAGAGAATAAACTGTAACAAATAGTCTAGTGTAATATCCTCATTCATCTTCTGAAGTCCATGTTCAACTGTTAAAACTTGAACATGTGCCTTAATGCACAGTGGTTAAGCACTCGGCTACCAACTGTAAGGTCAGAGGTTTGAACCCACCAGCCGCTCCGCGGGAGAAAGGTGTGGCAGTCTGCCTCCATAAAGATTACAGCTTTAGAAACCCTATGGGGCAGTTCTACTCTGTCCTCTAGGGTAGCTATGAGTTGGAATCAACTCGACGGCAATGGGTTATATGTGTATGTGTATGTATTCCACATACACATGCCCTATTGGAAGTGGTTTTATATTATGTAATTTTCAGATTAAACCATTATCACCAACCTTCAGGTTGTCATTCTTAATTTGCCTTTCTGTCCATTTTCATCCACCCACCATCGTTGATATCAGAGAATATAGCAGAAAGGAAGATTTGTTCCTAGCTCTAGAATGAGTGGAGACCACTGGAAACATTAATGGGATAATTAATGAAAAGCTGTATTTTGGACAACGCTGAGCTAGTAGATATTATAGTCTTACTGATCAGTACAGTATTGTCTAGTAAAACCTATTGTCTCCATGCCCCACATGAGTCCTCTAAATTGATAACTGAGGGCAGAAGGCATCAAGGCATTTCTTGAGTTCTGTTTTGAAGTTCTTTCTTCTTAAGTTCTGTTAATGTTAGCTTCATGTATTTTTAAACCCTGTTATTATGTTCTGACACCATTAAAATTGATCCATCTTCATGCAGAATTGACCCTTTAATCTTAATAAATGTCCCTACTTTGTAAAGAACAAAATTCTTTCTTCTTATATTTGTATATGAAATAAAACTTCTTTTTCCCAAAATCCAAATGATGGAAGATAATAATGATTAATATAATATAGTTGGTGAAAACAATATAATGTTGTTGTTAGTTATTGTGGAGTCGATTCCTACTCATGGCAACTCCACGTGTGCTGAAAGGATTGCTCCATAGGATTTTCCAGGCTGTGACCTTCGGAAACAGATCACCAGGCCTGTCTTCCTAGGCACCTTGGCTGGGTTTGAACTGCCAACCTTTCAGTTAGTAGTCCAGTTCTTAACCATTTGTGCCACCCAGGAACTCCTCAATAATATAATAGCCACACTTTATCGAATGTTTCTATTTACTAAATATTTTTCTAGGTGATAATATGTATTAAAGGAGCGCTGGTGGTGCAATGGTTGAGCACTCGGCTCTTAACCAAAAGGTTGGCAGTTCGAACCTACCCAGCAGCTCCTCCATGGGAGAAAAGACCTGGCGATCTGCTCCCATAAAAATTACAGCCTGGGAAACCCTGTGGGGCAGTTCTACCCTGTCACATAGGGCATTATGTCATTTAATCCTCCTAACAGCCCTAATGAAATAAGTATACCTGTTTTTTAGGTGAGGAAGTGAAACACAGTGAGTTCAATAGTTTGCCTGAGTTCATGCAGCTTTAGGTTTGGCTGGCTCCAAGCTTAGTCATGTAACTAGCAATAGAAGGGTTTTGAGTTCTCTGCTTAGAGCTGCTAGGTTATTACATATAACAATCTTTTTAGAAGTTACAACCTTATCAAGGCTTTAGTTATTTGAGACAATTCATGTTCTCAACAAATCTCCTGATGAGAACGCCATTCCATCTTCCCCTCACCACGCCTTTTCTGCACATGTTGATTTGAAGGATCTTTGGGGGATGGGCTCTGGTATAGAATCGTTTCTTCCCAAGAGTAAATAACTTTTTTGAGTGAGGAACACAGAACATTCTTAGAAAAAAGGAGGTTTATTTTTGAAGTTTGTTTTTAGAATCTAGTGTATCAAGAAAAAAAATCCAGTGAGTGTGATACTTGAAGCTTAGTGCTTGTGTTTTATATATACTGAAATTGGAGACGCAGCCGTCTGTCTTTTCTGGTGAGACTGGCCAGCCTGCCAGACACTCTCCTCCTTTTGGGATGGCCTCCCTGCTCTCAGCGCAAATCAGAAGGCTTAAAGTGGGTTTTTTTCCTTGATGTGGCTTGTCATGGGCATCAAGTGATTTGCAATTTATCTTTCCCAGAATACCTTTCACTAATTCTTCAGAGCATAAAATGCTAACATGAATATTAAATTCATGTGGCTGTTGCAGGTTCTATTTAAAACATTTTTTTTTTTTGGTAAGCAGAATCGTATTTGTGCAAAGTAGCATGCTGAAGGCAAAGAAGAGACTAAATCTTAGATGCCTTGTACAATAAGGTCAGGCTGATGGTCCAGATTAAATATGTTATTCTCACCTTCCAAATATTATAAATGATAGTTTGATCCAAAATTCCTCTTTTCGTCCCAAACAAAAATTAACTTCCTCATTTAACAAATATTTATTGAGTGTCTACTATTTATTCATTCAACAGATATTTGTTGAAAGCCCACTGTATACATGGCGCTGTTCTAGGCACTGAAGATACCAAAAATGAGCAAAATGGTCTGAGTCTTCCCTGTCATGGAGCTTACATTCTAGTGGGGGAAGCAGACAGAAAACAAGTAAACGTCATGTTTCATAGAATCTGTATGTCATCAACTGTAAGATGTACCCATATTTTATGTACCACTAAGAATGGATAAAAACACCCAAGATGGAAAATCTAGTAGGAGACCCCTACATGGAGCTGGGACACTAAAAGTTTATACCTTCAATGAAAAGATAAATAAGAAAAAATCCCTCCACACAGGAAAGGACAGCAAGGAAACTTGAATGCCTCAACTTGGCACCATGTAAACGGATGAAAAATAACTCTCCTGAAAATATGATCAGCAAGTCAGTAGTCACCAGTTTATTGTCTAAATTTACTCTCTCAATGAGGTCTAAAACAAAAACCCTTAAACAGAGAATTTAACTTAAAATTGTCTCAAGTTGGTAGCACTCTCAAGTACTGGCAGAAGGAAATATAAATCTCTTCTGGTAGAACTTGATGTCAGTCCAGGCCCACAGCAGTTTTAAGACACCATCAATTTTTTAAGACACCCCATATTTCAGTTGTATTAAAATCTAAAAATAAATGCCTATCTTGGACGTAACAAGGTACGGTACTAATATATCAGACAGTAATAAGTGCAGTGAAGAAAAATGAAGCAGGCTAAGGGTACAAAGAGGAATGGAGCAGAGGAGGGGTGAGACATTTTATAGGGGGGCATCTGGGAAGCCCCTCTGAGAAAGTGACGGTTGAGAGAAACCTGAAGGAAGTAAGCCATAAGGTAACTAGGGGAACAGTATTCCAGGCAGAGGGAACAGTGGGCACAGAGACCCTTAAGTAGGAGAGTGTTTGAGGTATTTGAGGAATATCAAAGCTCCAAGTGGCCTTGTAGCTGGAGTGGACTGGGCAAGGGGAGGATTCTAGGAGATGAGGTGGGAGTGCAGAGGGCCTCAGAGTTCCTTGTGACAGTCTTGGTTCTAGATGCTGTACGTTCAGGGGGAGTAAGACCTAATCCCTGCCATCATCAAGCTCACCTTCTAGTAGAGGAGACAGATGATAAATAGTGCAAAGAAACAAAAATGGTCTAGAGTTTCTGTGGTTAAGAGGACAAAATAGGCCCATAGCCTAGACTAATTTACAACTTATACTGGATTACCCAAGCAAACCTGTAAAAACCAACTAGTATCCCACAGCTCTGGCTTTCAGAACGGTAGGTTGGAGTGACTTGGATATCCCAAAAGATGGATCCATTTTATCTGACGAAGAGGTAATTTATAAACTAGGAGTGATTTTTTTAGTTAATGTTAAAAAAGGGGAGAAAGGAAGGAAGGAAGCTGATAAACTCCAAAGTGAAACACTCTACTGTTTCCCTCATGTGGTTTATAGTACCATGGTTCCCAGTCATTTACTCAGCCTCTCTGAGGAAACGATGCCCTGAGGCAGTGGTTCTCAAACCTTTACACTCTTAAAAATTATTGAGGACCCCAAATGATTTTTGTTTATGTTGGTTATATCTATCAATATTTACCATATTAGAAATAAAACTGAGAAATTAAAAAAAATCATTAGCTCATTTGAAAATAACAATAATGAACCATTACATGCTAATGTAAGTAATGCTTTTAAAGAAAAATAGCTATTTTCCAAGGTAAGAATAATTTAGAGCCATTGTAAATCTCTTTAATGCATGGCTTAATAAAAGAGTTGGATTCTCATATCTGCTTCTGCATTCAATCTGTTGTGATATCACGTGCCATGTAGTTTCTGGAAAACTCCACTGTACCCTCGATAAAATGAGAATGAAAAAAGGCAGCCTTGACTTCACAGACCTCTTCTGAAAGGGTCTCAAGGACCCCAGGCATCCCCAGACCACACTTTGGTTAAGTGCGACTCTAAAGAATCCATGCATTTTATTGGCAACAGTTTTCCAAAAGCCCTGAGTTATTGTGCTGCAGCCATGGCATTTATCATATTTTCTAGTCTCTCTGAAACCAGGGGAAGTGAAGTGGAGCATAAATCATTCCCTTGCCTCTTTAAAACCAGCTATTCAGATAGTTTTGTTTTAAGTCACTGGGTAGTTGATCAATGTGCATAAAAAAGGAAAGTCATTGCTTCTGTCATAGACTATGAAGTGGAAATGCTGAAAGACTTTGCTCCTGGGATAACTATGGAGGGGAAATTTCCTTGCTAGTCAGTTTGTTCTTTCCTTGTTCTGGTGATCAATCTCTGGTTTAGGAGAGGTCTCCTCCTTTTGCTTCTATCCGGTAGCTTTGTGTATAGAACAAAACCGGGATTATAACTCTTGTTTTATTGAAATTCTGTGTGGAGCAAATGGTGTGGGCACCAGAGTGAGGAATACAGCTAAACCTGCTGTTCCTCCTGAGATGATTGAGCTGTGCGTTTACCATGTTCTCGAAGCCTGGGGCCTGGCTTGGCCAGTCCTTGGGCCCTCACACATTGTCACCGCTTTTCTGGGGCCAGTTCAGCCCTCTGGAGTGATCGGCTAAAGTGACGGTAGATCTAAATGCCAGAGGAATGGCGTTAGGGGGAGGCTGTCCTTTGAATGTTGCTTTATTTCAGAGTTTCTCCAGGATGATTGCGCCTTTTAAAAGAGCCCTTGAATTTACATGCTGTCTTCCTCTGAGAGGCCACAGATGGTATCTGCAGGGAGTGAGGATGCCACAGAAGATCTGCGGAAAGCAGCTGGAGCCTTGAAGACTCAGGCCTTGGACCAGGAATCACCACCTGCAGACCAGGCCCAGGTCCTAAACAAGGTGGGGAGCACATTCTCTCTCTGTCTCAGGAAAGAAGGAGTTTGTGGTGCCAGAATTTAGATGCATAATGCGTAGATTTGGATTAGAAACACTCACTATGAGGGTGGCTCACAGAATCTCTTTGCTCCCATTAGAGCATCTTATTTTTAATTATGTAGAGAATGATTGTTTATATCTATCATAGGGCCCGTCACTGTACTAGCACCCAGTATGTACCTATTCAAAAAAAGAAGTATAGAATGAATGCTCACGTGTTCTCTAAAATCCTCTTGATTTTAGAGAGCCTTAAGTCATCAGACTGTGTTTTAGTCTCATTTTTTTTGTAGTAGATCTACTCAGTATTTATAGTAAAGATTCCATAGAAGTAGTATTATTATAGCAGTGGCCCCCCTGCCATGGAGGTATGGGTTATTTGCATTATTATTAACAGATGTATTGTAATAATTAATGGAATTATTGTCAGTAGCTACCATATCAAGCATAATAATTACATTTGTGTAATGATTTATGGTTTACAAAGCACTTTCTTCCATAAATTTTATTTACTCCTGAGAACAACTCTGTGATGTAGATACCAATTATGTCCACATTTTACAGATGAGGAAACTGAGGCTAAGAGCTGTTAGTTACTTTACTGAGGTTATGCAGCTAATACATTGCAAACAAAATCCTTTGTTTAGCCTTTGGAAAAGGAAGGACTCATTTAAGTGCCCTAGCCAAAGTCTGATTCATCTCATTTAGCGATGGAGATAAGAACTGGAGGGCTTATTTTGCAGAAACAGAGATTATGAGAATACAGCCTGGCAGGATTACAAACTTTATTTCTTTCTTTCTTACAAATGCACTTCTGGTCTTTTAGTAGGACTGCCGTCTCAGTGATGTGCTCTTCTTTGTAGGCAGTAGGTATAGATTTCTTGTTGAGTTGCCTGCCCACTGCTTAGAGAAGGGACAATAAATTAAGGCATAAGAGCATAAAACCAGGGAACACTAATCTGAGGGATTTGAAGGGCAACCCATCAGGGAGAGATTGCTGGCTCCCACCATGGGTTAGTGAGGGCTTTTAGTACAAAATGGCAGGGTGGGGGCATGTCTTCCATGCAGGTCAGATGTCTGGCAGCAAATACACTGTTTAAATACAAATCCCGGGGCCGGTCTAAAACGAGATTGTGGTTATTTACAGGGCACTGTTAGTGACATAGAAACCCTGGTGGCACTGTGTTAAGAGCTCGACTGATAACCAAAAGGTTGGCAGTTTGAATCCACTAGGTGCTCCTTGGAAACCTTATGGGGCAGTTCTCCTCTGTCCTATAGAGTCGCTATGAGTTGGAATCGACTCGACAGCAATGGGTTTGGTTTTGGTTTTTGGTTAGTGACGTAGAGGGTGAAACCCTGTAGCCCAAGGTATGCTGATGATATAGCCAAGCAGCAAAGTTTGAATGTGGAGCAGACCACAGAATCAGGTGGAAAGGGAGGGAGATGGAAAAGGAGGGAGAGAGAGAGAACCAAAATCTGTCTGCCGTGTTTTGGTGAATTCTTGGTCGATGGTCATCTGGAAGTAACCCTTGAGTGGGAATTGTAGCAGGAGGATGTGTGGCAGCATGGGAGTCCAGCTAATCCCCAGGTGCTAGAGCTGTCATGGGAGGAGCCACAAGGAAGAACTGTGCTGGATGAGGCAGGACCACGGCATGGCCCAGAAATACTGCTTAATGCCAAAGTCCATAGTGAGCTGTGAGGATGTTTATGGGTAAGGATTTATAAAGGGCCTGGCAAGTAGCAAAAGGTAGAGGAGAACAAGGAAGAATCTTTAAACTAAGGAATATTTTTGTGGCATTACAAAAAATTAGTAGAATTTATTAGCAACCTGTACCTGGAGGAAAGAGAAGGAGCATTGAATAGCACATTAGACTTTGAGTTGGGATCGTGGAGGTCCTAAGTCAGAGGTGGGGCAGCCTTCATTTAGAAGGAGGCTAATTGGAATCTGCCACTCTTAACATGTCCTTTAACTAGAATTCTGTTGTACAGATGGCCAAGTACCAAGTTCCACAAAGGTCTGGGGACATCGTTATGATCCAGTCTGAGCATACAGGAGGTATAGATGTTCTTTCAGCTGATTTGGAATCTGCAGATCTTCTAGGGGACCACAGGAAAGGTGAGACCTTTGGGAGTGCTGAAGGTATTTTTTTTTTCTAGTTTCTACTTAAAGAAAGGCAAACAGATGGGAGGAAAGAAGGAAAATAACTTGTGAAAGCAAGTCAAAGAAGCAAGTGGAAAGAATGTCTTTGACTGTGACAACCTCTCTAAGTAAAATGCCAAGTGGGGTGGCATTTCCTCATGATTTCTCAGTAGTAAAATGCCTATCCTTTCAGTCTCCCCACCTCTTATGGCTCCTCCGTGCATCTGGACCTTTGCCAAAATGAAGGAATTCAAAAGCAAGCTGGGCAAAGAGAAGAACAGCCGTCTGGTGGTGAAGCGGGGTGAAGTAGTGACCATCCGGGTACCTACCCATCCAGAGGGAAAGCGTGTCTGCTGGGAGTTTGCGACTGATGACTATGACATTGGCTTTGGAGTTTATTTTGACTGGACCCCTGTAACCAGCACTGACATAACTGTGCAGATCAGTGATTCCAGTGAGGAGGAGGATGAAGAGGAGGAGGAGGAAGAGGAGATTGAAGGTAAATTTAATTTTAACCTAATTTACAGTTTCCTTTGCAGTTCAGCCTAATTTCTTATGACCACTTCCTATGTAGTACCAATCCTCCTCTTCCTCAGAATGCAGGTGAGGGATTTCTTTCAGCATTGAAAGCTAAGTTGGGTGTGCAGGCCCAAGTCAGGCCCTCGAATAATATTCTGATAGGGATGATGTGGATGCCTTGGTTGGAAGCTTCTTTTCATTTGAATCAATATGTAGAGTTTCCCCCACCATCCCGCTGGAGGCAGGAATAGGAGTAGGGACAGAGATCGGGGTTGGTCAGTGCTGTTTTCTGTAGAGGCAGTGATTATCTGAGATTATCTTAGATTTCTCTTTTGGTTTGGGGATATTTATTCTTGGCCCAGAACCAAACTGCATGGTTATGGTTTGCTAAATGTATCCATTCCCTCCCCTTTCCAGAATGTCACAGCTGCCTGACTCCTGCTGACTTCTTCACTTGATGCCGAGGGCAGTTTTAAAAGTGTTCTCTTCTCCAGTCCAGTAGTTAGCCTTACTCCTTCTGATTCTCCTGCAGTCTTAAAATCAATCCCTTAACTTGCTTCTTTGTGGAAAAGCAAGTCTGCAGGGAAACCTACAAATATTTAGGAAAGAGGAGAATTTCATGTCTTATATGCAGTAGGCCAAGTAGAAGTTCTGGCTCAGCATTTTTGTCTGCATTTCCTGCCTTCATTAGCTAGCTCTTTCACCTGTTCAGTGAAAAAGATGTCAAGACCTTTCTTTCTCACTATCTTTTCCCCCCGGTGCCCCTGAAATGTCCATGTTTCTGGAGCTAGGGAGGTTCCTATAAGGCTAAATCATTGTTTCTCAGTGGAGACATTATTGGCATTTGGGAGGACACTTCTTTGTTGTGCAGGTACTATCCTGATGTTTTTAACACTTATGGACTGTTGGCCACTAAATACCAATAGCATCCACTAGTCACTATAATGAATAAAAAGGCCACCAGATATTTCCAGATGCTCCTAGGAGGGCAGTAGCATCCCCTGAGTGAAAGCCACTGGGTTGCCTGGTCCATTCTCTCATCTTCAGATAGGACTTACTCTGTCTCTGAACTCATATCCAAACACTCTGCTGTTTTGTTCATGCAGACCCAGTCCCAGTTGGAGATGTGGAGAGAGGCTCCAGGAGCTCTCTACGAGGTCGCTATGGGGAGGTCATGCCTGTGTACCGGCGGGACAGCCACCGAGACGTGCAGGCTGGCAGCCACGACTACCCCGGTGAGGGCATCTACCTGCTCAAGTTTGACAACTCTTACTCCCTGCTGCGCAACAAGACTCTCTACTTCCACATCTACTACACTAGCTGAAGGACTCCTGGCACAGGGGCAGGCAGGTGTTTGCTGTCTGGAACAGGCTGCCAGCTGTTGCCTCTTGTTTTGGATAGGCAAGAGCTAAAAGTAGAGCGTGAGGCTCCTGACTCTCATGCCCTGCCTGGCGTGCCTGATTGTTGACCCCACGTAGCGTTTCCCTTTCTTGGCTTCTGCAGTTGGTGGTGTCATGCCTCTGTTCTGTGGTCCCTGACACTTGCTCTTCTTGCTTCATACTCCAGCAAAATCCCTCTGTGAAGGCACCCATCAGGCAAAAGCCTAAAAGGAAGTAGGGTGTTGTCTTTTAAAAATGGGTTTATCTTCCTACAAGGTGTATTATTCAGATTACTGCTCTCCCCTCTTCCAGAGCCTTTATTACAGATGCATTTAATGGCACCCACTCTCTTCACTGTTTGAGGTGCTAGAAGAGGGAAAAGCACATGGTCCACGAAGGAACCCAGTCTCTTGCACAGAGAAAGCTCTGTCCAGCCTCTCACCACTGCCATATTCCTGCCTGCTAGTTGTTCTTGATCCTGCACCGGCTGGGGAGCCCTCACTGCCTTTGGAGGGAAATGGCTTATTCCTGATGGTTAGCCTTCTCCTCTCTTCCCTTTCCTAAGTCTGTGTTTTTGCCATTACAGCAAGAACTTTCATGCAATCGAAAGTGATAATCATTGTAATCCAAAATCTTCTGGGAAGAAGAACAGCCTCCATCACTTCCTATTTCAAGTGGTGATTTCCTTTCCCAAGGGCACTGGTGGTAGAAGGGGAACGGTGGACAATAGGTACTGAATTGATCTCGGAACCCACATCTTTGACAGTTGAGTGTTACTAAATTATTTTTGTGTATAATCAAAGAAGGAGGGGTATAATCTGAGAGAAGGTGAACACATGAAAACCAAACCAAAACCAAAACAAACCCTCCAGATTCTCCACCACTCCACACCACTTTAAAGTAGGAGTGTTATTTAGAAATTTTTCTCTGGAACCAAAAGCAGTGAATCCCAGTTAGGTTTTCAGAGTTTCTGGGTTTTGGTTTTTTGCACTGAAAACTTAAAGCTTTTGGTTTTCAAGGTCTCTTAGGGAAGGTGATCATGAAGCTTCACTGTTGCTGTTGATTGTATTTGTTCTTTACCCTCCCAAAGCCTGCATTTCCCTGAGGCCTAGCAGTGCGGCAGGGTGCAGATGGTGCTGCAGGCAGTGGTTGCCAGAGCAGCAGGGTGCCGGGGTCTCGGGCAGAGAAGGAGACCAAGGAGGGATGTCAGCCGTCTTTGGCTGTCCTCGTTACCTCCCTGTTTCTTATTCTTTGTGTCAGGTCTGTTGCTGCCTTACAATTGTGAGGAATAATTAGGTTTATTTATTACTTTATTTATTTTTTTTAGCACATTTCATTTTGCTTTTGAAACAGTTTCCATCTGTTTCTTAGAAGACTTCCCATCTGTTCTGAGCCACTTAGGCCCCCTCTTCTATGGAGTTAAAGATGATGATTTTAGGAGAAGTTGGGAAGTGATGAAGTTGTATTCCTGCAGGTCAGTCCTGTGATGCTTTGGGAGGAGTCTGCCCCTTCAGAGATGGATGACACCAACCTGCCCGGTGTTTTGGGTACAGCCTAGCACTCCCTGTGAGGAATTCCAGGTTGTGAGGGAATCTGCCCATTCACAGGGGATTGAATGCAGAGACGTTGACTAGTCAGTCAGAGGTCTGTGATTCTGGGATTCAAAGTCCTTTGCCTATTCTGAGGAGTCACCTTCTTCACCATCTTTCCTTTGGCTCATTACTTCCTTGTGTGGGTGCCTCAGACCAAACCTCTCCTCTCTACTGGAGCAGTAACTTGAAGAATAAGGCTCCTCACAGTAGGTCTGTAGTAGCATCTACATCATGAACAAAGGGCAATACATTCTGCACCTTCTGTTCCCCTTGGAGCCAAGCCCCAAGTAGGATAGGATTGCCATAACATCCCCGTTCTCTGAGCGGCATCATACCTCCATTATTTTATATTTGTGAGTGATTTTTTTAGACGATTACACTGGACAAGATTTATATACCTTGTAAGAAATTACTTGTGACTTTCTATTTGGACAGTAAAGAGCAAACTTGCAGTCATCCCATCAGATAGCTGAGTGACCACTCTTTAATCACTGAAGTTGAATCATGCCTTAGCTAACTGAATATAATCTTTATAATGTAATTTTCTACTGAGCTGTTTTCTAGTCAGCTAAAGCCTTGCTTATTTTTACTGTTTGTTATTAACTTCTTTCTTTCCAAGAGGAGCTGTCAGGCATAGCAAGCTCCCTGGGAAAATACGATTTGTTTTTGCCATGAGAGTCTCTGTACTTATTTTCTTTGGAATCCTAGTTCTGTTGCATCAGGGATCCCTAAGGGACTTGTTCCATCTCCCTCTGTGTGCCTGTTATTGTTTGGTCACTTTTTGACGTCCTGGGGCATGTTACATTTCATTTTATACTGGGGTGTCGCTAACAGTCAGGGCTTCTTTGTTTCATTAGCACAGAATACCTAAGAGAAGATCATTTCACTGTCTAATTTATTCACTATTCTCATATTAAACTTCTGAAATAATTGAACTGTAGGGCCAAAAGATTATTTACTGAAGCACAGGTATTACTGAGAATTTCATAGCCCAAGGAAATCCTAAGAAGTGATAATTCCCTTAGTCTCTCCCTGTCCATTTATAGAACCAAAACAATGAAATAAAAATCATTTGCGTTCACTTTCACTCTGCTCTCTAGAGCACAAATAAATGTTAGCCAACAATCAAGAGTAGGAGAGGGACTGGAATTTGTACACAGACTGGCTGAGTTCTTAAACTTCTTCAGTGTGTTTAGTTTTGCTGCTTTGTCGAGAGATACATTCAGGGTTTTTAGGAAGAAAGAAATGTTTAAAGTGTTAATATTTTCCAATATTTTATTATGAAAATTTCAAACAGAAAAGTTGAAAGACTTGTGCAACAAATACCCATATACCCACCACATAGATTCTAGAATTATAAACTGCTAATTTTTCAACAAAGGCAAATCTAACATTCTATTCCTTTCGATAAGTGTCCAATTAGAGTATCTTCTCTGCACAGACAGCATCAGCTTTCCTGTGTGAGAGAGTCCCTCATTTCAGCAGACTTGCTTCATTCAGCATGGGATACCTGAGAGGTAGTCCTCCCACAAATGTTCTTTAGTCCCCATCTTTCAGCACTCAAGCTGCACCTCTCCCTTCTCGCAGGCCATGATTTCCTCTCTAACTGGCATATTGGCATGAGGGTAATAGTGAAGCTGCTCTGGAAAGAATTTATTCTAATCTTGTTTCTTTATGACACGTCCTCAGGACTCTGAAATTAAAACTAAATCCTCAGATAACATGTAGCTTTATAATGGAATTAGGTAGCAACTTAAAGTCATATCACTGTCAGTTATTTTTTTCTTGATTGATGCACTTTAAAAATATTTTTATCTGTTATTTAGGAAAGAATCTCACAATTTAAAATGTGTATATATGTATGGAAGATTTAAAGCTGAAAGCTCACTGTCTTATGTCAATCAGTGAGTTTAGATATTATTGTAAAACTTGTAAGTTACGGAAAATTTCTAAGTTTATATCTTTTTGATGAGCCTTACCCAGTCCCTCTTTGGGAGAATTAGGTAAAACCCAAACCCTAAAGTCTGTGTTTTTATATTTACTTTTTAAGACTTCTTTTCTGCAAAAGGTTACTTTTTAACCCTAAAGTCTGTAGTTCTAAGGTATAGAGTTGAGTGACTTGAATATTTACATAAAAGACTATTAGTGGAGGATGAGGGAGGGGCATGAGTTAAACAGTTTTGTGCATCTTGAGAACTGCCTTTTTAAATCGATAACAAGGAGTGAAAACAGAATAAAATGGGGGGAAGAAAGCAAAGATATCAAATATATCCTGGAATTTTTCCCATATCCCAATTTTGCTTAATTCTTTAGTTTGCATTTCATTAGTTGGAATTGTTCTTTAAGCTAGAAGCCTCACTGGTCTTCATTGTGCTTGTTGGAGAAACTCCAAACCCACTTTGCTGTCTTTTCCAACAGGATAGACTCTAGGATTATTTTTGAGTAGGCCTTCTCTACTAAGTGTCATCCTGACCTGAGGACTGATTTTATCTCCATATTCTCTGGAATTTAAGAGTCTAGTGCTGTGAAAAAAGATGGGATTAGAAAGAGGCAGAGAGGAGTTAGTTCCAGTTGTGGTACTATAGCCCCAGTTGGTTTTGACGGTAGCCAAGAGGGAGATGAAAAAGTCAGTTTTGACTTACATCACAGAAGAGCCTCAAGCTACAATGATGTGTTTCCGTGACAACCTGGGCCTTGTAGGCTGACCATCCTGTGGGGTGTAGGAGTCACCGGCTTATTTCATCTCTGTGGGATGGTCATACACACAGCAGTGAATGGAACAGGCCAGGCAGACATACTTGCTCCCTTTAAAGCTTCCATTCTAATACATGGACAGTTTCTCCTAGGTCTAAAAGGTCCACATCAACCTCTTTAACTAGTTTTTTTTCTACCTGACCAAATGTGTAGAACTCCTAAGAAACCTAAATCTGCTGGAAAAGGGAAGAGCGCCATCCCTATAGAATCTCAGTGGATGAAAAGAATTGGAAAGTGGGTTTCTGCCTGAAGGAAGGTAATTTCCATTTTTTATTGTGAGGGGTAGCTTGTAAGGGATTTATGCTCTTCAGAGCAAGTCATTGTATTCCTTGTGTATTTGATTGTGCTCAGGGAGCCATGATGTATGATTCTTTGGGGAAGTAAGTAAGGAACAGGTGTCCAAACCTAATCACAAGCCAGGTATCTGCTTTCCAGCAACCTGGTGTATGGCAAATATCCATATGGCAAAAGTCCAGATCTTCAAGCACATGGGATCCTATCCCTAGGTTCTCACTTTCACACTGCTGAGAGACAAAGAGAGGGACTAAGATCCCTCCATGTCTGTAGATTACCACTCAGTGTCTGATGTCTTATTTATTTTAGCACTGGCAGCACAATATCCAAGGCCTTTGTGCAGATGGTTAACTAGAATTAAATAATACTGTTCGTTGACTAGATAAGGCAGTCAGCTTGATTGGAAGTCAGGCTGGGGAGGGATTATAATTTATAGTCCCATATTGGGATAGCTGGGTAACTCGTTTATGACTGTGCACTTGGAATTGCTTTTTAACCTTACCAAGTGAGTGAAGAAGATGCAACAATGGTATAATGATGAGGATGACAAATTGAGTTGGGTCATAAAGAGAGCAAACTGTCTGTCTGTGGGGACCATACTCTGTTCTTGGCTGTGAGTGTAATTTCAGCCTGAGTTTGCAGGTCCTCAGTGTTCTCAGAGCCTGGCTGCAGGCCCCAACAAAGGGGCCAGTCATTTTGGACAGTGACTCTGGCATTCAGCAAAAGAGAGCCCCCTGGGAGTTGGTTCTTGGTATTCTCTGGGAGTGAGGGGTAGGGCACACAGGCAGAACTGCTCTGACTCTGTACTGGTGATGGTCAGTGTCACTCCTTTGCTCTAACCCATCCAGCACCTGTGGGCATTCCTTTGGCATCCACGCAGTTATTTAGGCAATGAGGTTAGGGCAGGATTTGGGACTCAAAGCATGAGAGAAACTTTGCTAAGCATTGTGTGGCCAGATTTCAGAAATCTCTGCTCTCTGAGGTGTTGCATTGTGCCTGCCTAGGGTGAGAAGGCCACACAAAGCCCTTCCTGTTTGAATCCCTTGTCACTAAACCAAGAAAACAGTTACTTACCCAGAGCCTGTGATAGTGGGGTTGATTTACAAACACGCACTCTCACAAAAACCAAGTCCAAAGGCAAGACACTGGCTTTGAAATTATTTGTAGTTCTGGTCACTGGTTTGAACTCATGACCTGATTTCTATTATATGTGCCTTGATTTCTTTTAGGCCCCAGGCATGTGGACTATAGTTAATTTCATGGCCCTTCTTCACTGTATTCAGAACTATTAACTTATCACCTAACACTCTAAGATATGATAAAAAGGTACCCTAGAAATCTGGTCTTCATTAGATTTCAGTTCTCTCTCACTTTAAGCAGGTAGTTTTGGCTTATCTAGGGATAAGATAATATATGTGAAATGACTTCCAGAGAACAAATTATTTTCTAAAAGTTCTGATATAAGATCATGAACAATTCTCAAGTTTTGATTTAAAATATTATATATTACAGAAGAGGCCTTAATTCACAGTCAGCTTAAGGGGCCCTCTTTCTGAACTCTCTTCATCACTCAGGTTTGAAATACTCGGGGTCTGTAATGTTCCGTGTTAGTGGCTGATTGTTACTGTGGATCCTTAGGTTTAACCAAGAATCATCTGGAAAACATTATCTCACTTCCTTCTCTCATGTCCTCAGCAGTACATTTCACTAAGAAATTCCATATTAAAAATGCCACTTACATCTATTTCTGGGATTATTGTCCCATAAATGAGCTAGTTTTTATTTAATCAAGTTGAACTGTTGCCATTTAGCCATGTTAAAGAGCAAGTAAAGTCTGGAGTTCCCATATTCTCTGAATAACGGGAAGTGTTTTGAAATTCCCCAAAGAAAGCTGCTTTGTAATTAAAGTGAAAACGAGACTCGGGGTAAGGATAATTGGGATAGAGGGAGATGCTTGAGGAGGAGTTCCTTAATTTGTGCTATTTAGCTTATGTTTCTCAACAGCTTGCTTTGGTGCCATGCACTCTAACATATCAATCAGTTCACTGAAATATGATCATATTTTCTTGGTAAATATTTAAGCAGTTGGCAACCACGAAGACATTCTTTCCTTGTTCCCATGATGCACTGACGCTGACGTTACCAAAAAAGGGTCTGGAAGGGAAATGGTGTCAGTCTTTTCTTTTTTCTTTAAAAGATGAAAGCATCCCAATTAATAATTTATTATAGTCATCTTGCTTTACATGTACCCTATCCTGTGCTGTCAACATCTCCTATGATTTCTAAGTTAAGAGCTCTGTACCAAATTATTACTTAATTTGTATGTCCTGCTGAGTGGTTTTTCTTTTAAAATACCATATTTTACCACCCTGTAGCACTGAATGTGTGGCTGTAATACACTGATGATCCTGAGCTATGGTTCTTTAAATAGCTCAGTTCTTGTGTTTTTATATGATGTAACAGTTTTGTGATGCTTTTGTGCATTCTTTGTCTTCTAATTTTTGAAATCTGTCATAAATAAACTTTTTCACTATGCACCTGAAACATTTGGGTTATAGCTTAATGAACCTGATTTACATTTTAAATTCTTTTATCTTTCATCCCTTCTCTGCATCTTAGGAGGAAAGGCATTCTCTAAATCCATATGAATTATTTTTGTAATCTATTTTTAAGGAAAAATTGAGAATGAGATTAATGATAGCTTTTTCACCTGCATTTGAATTCATGACAAGATTAGGAAGTGGGGTTGGCCCAAGGGCAGAAAAACTGGATTTGTAGTGATGATTAATAAATAAATAGAATATTGAATTTGATGTTAGGATTTGGTCCCTAAAGATGCTTGTTTTCCAGTGAATTTCTCTGTTCGAATCTGGAACCAGTACTTTGGACACCAGGGTGATATTAATTCAGCCTGTTTCATTTACAAAAATGACACTATAACATGTCTTTGACATGTTTTGAAACATTCTGCCTCTGCACATCCCTGGTGTGTATCACAGAATGAAGAGGAGTTACATTTCTGGAATGTGGAAGGGTACCATTTAAAATTTTTCTTCATTGATATTTGTGGTTCTAAGATGACCCTGGTAGCTCATTCTCTGCTTTCCTTTGCAACCTACTTTAGAGACTGAAGTAGAAAGGAGGAAGGAATCTAAAATAATTGTGAGTTAAATTAAAGTAACCTGCCCACCAATCTCCACCACAACCAAGAATAAAAAGCCTAGGCAGGTTACACGTAGGTAGGGATCGTTCATGATTTATGTTTGGGAATGCTGAATGTACTATATCACTGCTAACTCCTAACATGTTTAAGATTACTTTTTAATTTTTAAAAGCATTCATATCTGTCATATCATTGACATTGACATAGCTCAGTTAGGATTACATAAGGCAGCTCACAAATTACAGCTCTTGACATTGTCTTGATAGTTTTTTAAAAATTTTTTTTTTATTGTACATTAGATGAAGGTTTACAGAACAAGGTTTACAGCTTCTCATTAAACAGTTAGTACACATATTGTTTTATGACATTGGTTAACAACCCCACGACATGTTAACACGCTCCCTTGTCAACCTTGGGTTTCCTATTGCCAGCTTTCCTGTGCCCTCCTGCCTTCTAGTCCTTGCCCCTGGGCTCGTGTGTCCCTTTAGTCTTGTTTTATGGGCCTGTCTAATCTTTGGATGATGGGTGAACCTCAGGAGTGATCAGTCTTGATAGGTTTTAACCCATGTAGTTCTGGCTTAAACTCAGCAGCAATCTTAGTTCAGAGTATTCTCCCAAAGTGGAATGATGCCTGCTTGTGATCTTGGAATCAAGAGCTACATAAGTTTTGTTTAAAAGTTAGGAGGAACCAATTAAATGTTTAAATCAACTACTTATTTTATGAATATACATATCCACCTGCTTGTCCAGTATTTTTATTACTTTCCTTAATGGGTATGTAAAAATTACTTTGGAGCAAAATTCTTTTATTTTTTGCTTTGTTCTCAAGTATTTCCTGGCAGCACCTCCCTCCTGCTTTTGTCCTTCTAAAGTATTTTCCAGAACTTATTATTTCCATGGAGTTGGAAGACCTTCCACATCTTCTTCATCCACTGCAGCCACTCCCACTCCAGGAAGACCCCCTCTTTTGTAGCCTCCAACATACCAGGATTAGGTGTCCACTGGTTGTTATTCACAGATCTGACAACTAATATGGAAGTGAAGAAGGACTTGACTTTACCACTCACTCAGCCTTTCTAGAGAGAAGCCCCTACTGGAAAACCTCACCTAAGAAGTTGATGGTCTTGTGTTGGGAGAGATACTATACATCTGACCCCTGAAAATAAGAATTTATTTGCAGACTTGAGAGAGTCACAGAGGAGATAGTTTTCAAAGCCCTTTATAGAAGTTTATTTATAGTAAGCCTTGAAGCCATTTGGTCTGACCTCTAGAGAAAAGTCTATGTACTTGTAGAGATACTTGCTCCTTCATATTTCAGGGCCCCCAAAAGGGAATTATATGAGAATGGGAGGATAAGGCTGGTCAGGGAAGGAAAAGGAAGGAAGGACATCTTTTAATATACCACACATTTACGGACCAAGACTAGTCACATTGGTAGGTACTAGGATCACAGAGGTAGGTCAAAGGTGTAGCCCTAGACAAGGTTGAGGGAACCCTGTTTTTGTACAGGGAAGATAGTTTAGAAATGCTACATCCTCTTACTCACTAGACCAAAGCTAAAGTTCTGAGAATAGAAAAGAGGGTTCTTTTTCTATCCCATGTAGCCAGCCCTAGGTTTCTGGAGGAAGGTTCACTGTGGGGAGGGGCTGAAGTCCTCAGAATCTCAGGTCTCCACATCCCTGAAGAGCAGCACAGCTGACCTTGTTGCTGAACTGGATTCCATGGAGGCCTTAAGAGCTGGGTAATAGGATGGCCTCACTCTCTCAATACTGCATGCCCAGAAACCAGAGGGACTGCTCCCTCCTCTCTTGTGAGCTGTGATCATTCGGTGAGACCAGAATCTCTACTCATCCCCCTACACACAGACACGTGCACACGCATGCGCGCGCACACGTGCAGGCAAACGCACAAGCGCACCTTTTCCATCCCCTGTTGGCTCCCTGGTCCTGCCTTCTCTGAAGCCTTCCCAATTCCATCTTCCCAGCTTTCCTGACTTCCTCACAGCCCCAGTCTCTGAATCCCACAGAAGATACCAGAAAAGTTCTCACAGACCCTTGAGAGCAGAGGCTCTCCTCAGTTCTGGGTGAAGGAGGAGGCAAGCAGGGGTCCCACCTTGAGACCAGCTTGTGTTGCTACAGACTGTGTGAAGCACTCCCGCATCTTAGGCTCTTGTTTTACAATACAAAAATCTCACTGAGTAGCTGTTCATGGTGATGGAAAATTTGGCAACAGATATGGTGATGGTTTCAAAACATAACTGATGCAATCAATATCACTGAATTGTTCATGTAAAAAATGTTGAATTGTCAAAGGCTGTGTTAGATATAGTTTTACAACAACAACTAAAAAAATCTCTTTCACAAAAACATGATGAGATAAGGAGACAGACTTGTCCTCTGAAGGCCAGTGTAGCTGGGAACCAGACATGTTTAGTAACTTCCTCTGGGGGACACAGGTAATTGATGGGGGGATGCTCACAAGAACCCAGCATTTTCCAGGGGAGTCACCTCAAAGGAGCCCAGAGCGAGTTTCTTTGACTTAGACATATTTGTTTTTGTGTGGAAGGACACGTCTGCCTGGGATTGGAGAAAATGAGATGAGAAAGGAAGTCCTCTCGGGTCTTGGACTCCAGGCATCTCTGGTGCTTCTGTGCTGAGCCCAGACGAAAAACCATGGCATTTATTCCCTACCTTCCTCGCCCACCCAGGGCTGACTGTTTGCATTACATCTGACACATATCAGAATACTCCTGTTGAACTATGGGGCTTGCTTAGGAAAAATATGTAGAATTAGTTTTCTGCATTAGATGAGGGTTGTTTTTTTATAATGTTTGATGATGCAGGCTGCATTACCTCTTTACCTGGTTTAGATTTCCTAAAAATTTTTTGTCACCAGTTTTAGGATGGCTGATGGAGCCCCAGGTTAAAAAGATTAATACCTTGATATAGTATAGGAGACCTATCTGAGTTGAAATATGTTAACTCTTAGAACTTATCTTGGAACAGACAGACAAAAAGATGGGCAATGATACACAATGTTGAGTGGTAGAGTTAGAGCCCATCAATTAAAGTGTTGTCCTTTTTAGGAGTAAATGGAGGGACAGAAACTCAGTAAGAATGGGCCATGTCTGTCATATTCCCTGTCACTCATCCACACATCCCAGCTCCCAGCTCAGTGGGAGTTACCCAGGAGGGCTCACTGCTTGTTGATGATTGAATGGAGGAAGTGGTAAATCCATTACCAGCTGGAGTAGCCACCAGATTGTTTTCTTCTAGGAAAAATCTCAGTTCATCCCCTTATTATACCTAGTTCACTGTAAAATAATTCAGGGCAGCGGGAGGGATCTGAAGTTTTCTGTGTCTCTGTACTTTGTCCTAGATTTATATTCTATCTAGTTTGCTCACTTCCCAGAAGTCTCTTGGGCTTCTCTGTTGCTTGGAGATAAAACTGGGGGAGGAAGGAGGTGGAGAGACCCTGCTTCCCTGGTAACCTCAGCTGTGTTGGAAATCGGTTCAGGTTGGTTGGGCTCACATAGGAGCCTGCTGGTGAGAGAGAGAGTCAGCTGCCTCTTGACTCCTGGGAAAGTGGCAGCAGCCCCTGATCTGGTCAGCCGAAGGCCCTGAGGCTTACCTTCTGCTTCTCTGATCCCACCATCTCTCCAGAGGCAGGGAGGAACCCTGCTATGGAAGTTGTAGGAGCACGAGCTGAAGTGTGGGGCCACCCTCCTTTCCCCCAAGTTTATTCCATCTTTAAAAACTACAGGAGGTTTTATTATTATTATTATTTTTATAAAAATATATATAACACATTTGCCAATTCATCATTTTTCAGGTGTACAATTTAGTAATATCAATTAAATTAATCACGTTGTGCAACCAGTACCAATATCTGTTGCCAAATTTCCTATCACCATAAACAGAAACTCACTGCTTCCTAAGCAATAACTCCCCCTTTTCCCCTCCTTCCCGCCCCTGGTAATCACTAATAAACTTTAGTCTCGATGCATTTGCCTATTCTTGTTATTTCATGTAAGTGAGATCACACAATATTTGTCCTCTAAACCACAGGAGTTTTCATCACCTTCAGTTTTGAGTAGCAGGGTGTGTTTTAAGCCAATTATCTTTGAGATCTATAAACAGCACATTAGGCACAGAAAAGGAAGCACAAATGGAGGATACACACCACATGAAGATCGCCAAGGAGCCGAGGAACAGATGCTGAAAAGAGGCAAGGACATTCCCCTAGAGCCAGCAGAGAGAGAAATCCTTCCCCTGGAGCTGGTGCCCTGAATTCGGACTTCTAGCCTCCTAACTATGAGAAAATAAATTTCTGTTCATTAAAGCCACCCACTTGTGGTATTTCTGTTATAGCAACATTAAGAAACTCAGACACTTACCTAACAAGATACGTCTGGAATAATTTGAGGAAAAGGGTCAAGATGGCAGCAGGACAGAACAGGAGGTATCACGGAGACTTTCTCATCATTGTTATGTCCACCTACCTTCCTCTGCTTCTCTCTGGCTTTGCCAGGACAAACCCACCAGGAGAGAAAGGGTGACCTGCTTTGGTCATTTTAGAGCCTGGGACCCAGGTCAACTAAGAAAGAAAAAGGCCACAGAGGATGAAAGGGGAGAATAGGTGCCCTAGGATTGCAGCTGGGTCACAGGAACTCATGGCTGAGAAAGGTGGCTTCCACTTGAACGAGATTTATACACCATAATTCCGTTTGACTTCAGCCATGCAGGGGAAATGAAATCTCAGAGATGAGATGTAAAAGGTCATCTTGTTTCACCCAGCAGCTGCCCCCAACCTCTCTGCCAAGAGGTAATGCTGGTTCTGGTTGAACACTGCTAGGGAGGAGAACATGCCTCCTCTAGGTTGGCCATGGGAAACTGCTGCAGGTGGTCTCCTGAGCTAGCTGGTCAGCAGCTGTTCACACTGCTTATGGAGGAGCCTGCCTCTAGATGGCCAGGGCTATTCACAACAAGATCATATATATGCCCAGTACCTAATCCTGGGGCTGGTCCAGAGGATGCTCTCATGAAGATGAGGGACTGGGCTGGGAGGGCCACCTTCCCTCTCAGAGCTGGAGAGGAACACTTAACAATGGGACCTTTCCTAGCCCTGAGGAACTCAGCTGGTCACAAAATGCTTTCTTTCCTGCTTCTTAAATCTGTTCTCCACCTGGATCTTGTGTGATTGTCTCAAGCAAATAAGTCTTGGGCCTATTTCTCTTCCTTGTCCTTAGGGTCCAGGCCTGCCACAGGGCGTGCAAATGGCTGGCTGGCTTCCTCTCCTGATCCACACACAGGGGAATTCGTGCTAGGATGAAGAATGTTCATCTTCTAGAACCCAGCTCAGCCCTAGCTGGACAACTGGGAGTCCCGGGCTTCAGTTCAATGACCAAATTTTAGTGTGGGAATTCTTTGGCATCAGGTCACTATAATAGGGGATGGTTCCGCATGTTTTGAACTTGCCAGGCATTTTAATCTACATTCTCATTTCATCTTCATGACTGCCCCATGACATAGATAGCAGGTATTGCTCCTGGGCCTCACCCCTGGCCTCCCAGCACCCCTCTCTACCCTCTTGACAGAAGAGGGGACTAAGGCAGAAAGAGGTTCAGGGGAAAGATAGATCCAGGGCTAGAGTTCAAGTCTCCTGTCTCCTTAGTTAGGTTTCCAGACCTGTTTAGCCCACCCAGCTTCTGCTCCTAGTCCCTGCTCCCTCCTCCCATTCCCATACCAGTGGGGCATGGTTTGGGATCTAGGCCCTCAGCTCAGGGGGCGTATCTGGCTGCCGGCAGGGGTGAGTCACTTGGAAGGCCTCCAAGGCCAGCAGCATCTTGTTGATACGGCTGATGGTGGGGTAAGAAGTGAGCTCCACCTTGAACCTGTGGCAGAGAAAACACCCACCTAAGCCATGGTCTGCAGGGATACAGGAGGATTGCCCTGTGGGCATCAAGAGAAGCACAGAGGCAGGGGTGGGTGAGGTCCACGGAGCAGGCCAGAGGAGCACTAGGAAGGTGACCCTGGCAGGGGGAGCCTTATTCACAGATAGCCCTCTGGAAATGGTTAGGCCTCGTGCAGTACTGCTTGGCATTTCCGTTACTTACTGTCCTGTTCCAAAAACAAAAGACCAGACCAGTTGCAGTCGAGTCTATGCCAACTCATGGTGACCCCACGTGTGTCAGAGTAAAACTATACTCCATAGGGTTTTCAATAGCTGTTTTTGGAAGCAGATTGCCAGGACTTTCTTCTGAGGCACCTCTGGCAGACTTGGAACTGCCAACTTTTAAGCAGCCGAGCATGGTAACCATTTGTGCCACCTCAGGACTACTCCTATTCTAAGCAATGGCTATTTGTTGAGGACCTAGGGTTGCTATGAGTTGGAATCAACTCGACGGCGAGGGTATTATGTATAAGGCACAGTGCTAGGCATTTACACATATAGATTGTCTCTCTACCCATGTCATAAGCTTCTTTAGGGGCAAGGAATGTGTCATATATTCCCATATCCCCAGTGGTGCCTAGCGCAGTGCCTTCCACATAGAAGTACTCACTCATGCCCTACAGAAGGGCTGATGGAGGGAAAGAAGAGGTGGAGCTCACTGCCAGGCACAGACACACTGACATACCCTGTCTAGGGGCAGAAGGCACGTGTTCTTGGAGTGGTTTCTTATAGAGATGTCCACCAGGTGACCCACCTCTTCTTAGGAACAGAGGCAGTGCAAGATCACCTGGGCTGTGGTGGGTGTGGCCTGGGGAGGAGGAGGCATTTCACTCATTTCTTCCATCCCGGCTTCCTCCAGGCCAAAGTGGGCTCCTTGGCCAGTCCGGGAGAGTCTCTGCAGGAAATGCTCCCTCTGCTCCCTCCTTGGCTGAGGTGAGGCCTGACTGTGGCAGGAGGCTGGGTGTTTTGAGGGGAGGAGCCAGCAGGAGGAGGGAGGGAGGCCTCCTCTCTGTGCCATGTGGTATTCCAAGAGCAAGCAGAGGTTAGCTCATGGGGAGCTCCTCAGCACGTTCCTACTAAGCTGCCTGAAGAGAAAGCAAGTTCCTCATTCCCGGAGGTATTCAAGCTACCTCTCACTTACCTTTCAGCATTTGCCACCTGAGGCACCAGACACAGATCAGCCATGGAAACCTGAAAGAGGGTCGGACAAGTCTGCGTCAGGGTGTGCACACCCAGACCCACCTGCTGGTGAAGGGGTGTCCGCTGGTGACTTGAGGGGGTAGCTCCTGACATCCCCACCTGACCCTGGCTCTTCCACCCTACCCCTGCCCCTAGGCCCATCTCCCAGGGCCTGCCTGGGTCTGCCCTCCAGAGCTGAAGCTTCTTCCCAGGCCATGCTACAGCTGCCCTGACAACCAGCTCTGTGGGTGGCCAAAGAAGGCTTCAGTCTTAGGTGCCTTGGTGGATGTCAGTGGGCTTGTTAAAAAAAAACACCATCAACAGGCACTTAGGGAGGGCCCCCAGCAGTGAGGAGATGCCTCAGGCTGGGGGTGGGGGACCATGGAACTCAAATTACCATAGGTCCAAGGCCTTAACCTGTAGGAGTCAAAGGCACCTGAATCCTAGAATCTCAGATTTGGGAGGGAACACAGACATCATCCAGTCTAGTCACTCACTGGATGCCTGGATCACCTCACCATCTCAGAGATGAGGTCCTTTAGCTTGCATACCTCCAGGAATGAGAAACTCACTTTCTCTTCAGGCAGCTTAGCAGGAATGTGCTGAGGAGCTCCCCATGAGCTAACCTCTGCTTGCCCTTGGGATGCCAAATGGCACAGAGAGGAGAACCGTGGGTCCCTGGACCTCACCCCCACCCCCTACAGATGCCTCCTCAGGAAGCTCTCTGAGCTGGGCCTGCCTCTGGGGCGAGGGAGATGGTTGAATCTAAATGGAAGAGACGAAGCCTGACGTCAGCATGAGGGAGGAGGTCTCATTGGGTAGCCTGGAGTGTGGCTTACCTCATCTCCCACACAGTACTTCCCTGCTTACCTCATCTCCCACACAGTACTTCCCTGCTGTGCTCTGCAGGATCTTCTCCAGAGCTGTGGGAAGACCACATGAATAATCTCACTCTGGGTACAGAAAGGGGACTTCAGCCTTGACTTCCATAGCTATGAAATGGGTGGCTATCTGAGTGACAGGCTGGGCCACTCAGAGGGCATGTGTGCTGAGGGGATGAGGCAGCCAAGCCTGGAAAGAGTTGAGAGGGAGGAGATGATGTCTCCCTGGGCTCCTCAAGCACTCATCATTCCCTTCCCTCAGAGTGGCCAGCAGCAGCTCTCATGCTGATGGAGTTTGCCTGTTGCTGGCCTTGATTTCTTGGGGAGTTGGCAGTAAAGCAGACACTGGGCCATCTGAAGGGCTGTGGGCCTCAGACACTAAGGTTCCCAAAAGCGCCAGAGTTTGAGGCCAGGTCTGAATGCCCACCCAACCCACTGCCTCCTCAGCCCTGCCCTCACCTAAGCCACTGTCTGGACCAAAGTAGCCTGGGAGGATATTTCAGATGACCAGGCCCCTGGGTGTGAGGGGCCACTTCTCTGAGTGGCCACCTCAGAGCAGCTGGCAGGAGTAAGGACTCACCGTTAAAGCCAGAACTGATGACATTCTGGGCCCAGGCCAGCTGGTTCTCCTTACCCACTTGCTTCAGGACAGACAGGTTCTGTGCAGTGCAAGGAAAATCTGTGATTGGCTTGGGGAGCCAGGCTGGGCCAACTGCCTCAGCTGAGCCCATTAAGGGAAGCTTGGTTCCCACCTGCCTGTGGCTGTGCACCTACACCCCTGGACTCCATGAAGCCACCTCCTCCCACCAGAACCCTGAGGTTAGAGGGAAGTGGCAGTCCCAGCAGCCACCTTCTCAGGCTGCCAATGGCCCCTGTAGTCTGTAAGCCTTGGGGAGATATGCAAGGGTGGGGGCACAGAGTGCTGCCATGGCTGGGGCAGCTGTGGCTATAACCTGTAGCCTAGCTCCGTTGCACCCAATGCTTCTCCCTTAGGTGAGCCTTTGTGACGAGAGGGAGTGTGATACAGGGTGGGGCAGGATGAGGTGGCACATAGGACTGGTTTCCAGGAGCTTTGCACCACTGGAGCCATTTCACTTTGAGCTACAGTTCCCTCATCTGAAAAACAGGGCTATCTGTTTGCTCCAGCCTCCTTTGTTAAAAAGAAAAAGTGACGTGGGGGCGGGGTGGGGGGGGGAAGGGAGGGACGCACAGGTACACAGTTGAGGGTCCCAGGCTCCGGTCCCTGCTCTGCCACTAATTAGTTGAATGACTCCACCTCTCTGGGGCTATTTCCTCAGTCATAAATCAGGGGTTAGCACACATGAATTGTTTTAATACGTTCTTCTTTGTTTTACTAGTGAAAACTATTTCCAGACAAAACCTTAGAGAATCCCAATATACGATATGAAACAGCCAGAAAGGAGGCTGCTCTGGGTAAAGGTGGAAGGCCTGGGCCTGAGCCTGCTCAGCCTCTCCCGTCACCCTGGCCCTTTCCCGACCTTGAGTACCTCTAGGCAAGTCCCCGGAAACCTAGCCTTTTCTGGAACGCAGTTTGGGACCCACTGGACTGGATGACTTCTGGGCTCCTTCCTTCTCTCTGCCACGTGGTCTAGGTCCAAGTCCCTGTGAACCCTTCTCTGTCTTCCTGCCACTCCACCCCCAAGCCAGATACCTACTGTGGGCTTGCCATAGTGCAGGAATGTTTGAAGGTCAGCGTGTATAAGGGCATGTGAGTGAGAGGGTGGTAGTGTGAGGGTGTGCGAGGGTACAGGGCTACAAATGCCAGACCTGCAGGGGCTGGATGCCACTAGCAATGAGGTCCGAAATCATGCGAACGCTGGCCCTCTTCTTTGGGTCCTGAGGCAGTAGTCGCGGAGCGGGCCGAGTCTCCTCCAGGTACTCAATGATGGCCAACTGTCCAGAGAGAAGCAGTGAGGCAGGGAGAGGGCCCTGGACCATAGACCAGAGGGGACAGAGCCAGCAAACTCCTCCTCCTCTCCTCCCTCCTCAACTGGAGACCTGTAAAGCCCAGAGGCTCTCCAGTGGGGAGCGCTCTTTCTCGGCTCTTGTTCTATAGAACTTGGATCCCCGCATGCTTAAGTCTCCCCTGACTTCCCAGAACAACCTCACTCTCTCCCTCTCTCCTTTCCTCCCTCGGACAAATACTTATCCAGCCCTTACTATGTGCTAGGCACCTTGGCCACACACAGGCAAGGAAGAGATGTAAGGTCCTCTGGTTCAGGGCACTGCTCTCATGCTCTCATGAGGATCCCTTCCCAAGCCCGCACTCACTGACTGGCCGATGGTGAGTCCATCAATCTTCAGGGCTGGCACCTGCATCATGGGATTCAGTGCCTGGAATTCTTCAGAGAACTGTGGAGACAAGGCCCTGGTTGTCTGAGTGGTCTGGCCTGAGTTGGCTAGAGGAGAACCTGGCAAGCAGGAGGACCCCAGGTCTGCCACACCTCCCTTCCCAGGGGAAGGCCCTGGCTTCTAGGCCCAGGAGCCCTGGGGGGATGCATGTATCCCAGCCCCCAGTGGCTGCTGAGCTACAGGCTTCATCCTAATAGCCTGCTGTGTGCTTTTCCGAGTCTCATAGTGTGGTCACCAAGCTCCTACCCTAGCTGGCCACCCACCCCTCCTGAAGTCAGGCATTGGAGAGGCTGGACTGTGGTGTGGAGCCTGGAACCTGGGCCCTTACCATGGCTCCCCTGGCTGCACAGATCTCTGCCATGTCCCAAAGGGAGCACCAGAGCCTCCCCTGGCTGTGGGAACCACAGCGTGCAGGTTCATCTTTGGGGAAGAAGTCTGCACACCCTGCCTGGTACCTCTGCAAGGTCCCGTTCCCACATCTTGGCCCCAGGGTGGCCTCCTTACCTGCTGCCCCCCATCCTTCACAAGATTGATGGGCACCGTCGCATAGTCAATGCCTTTCAAGACCAGAGCTGGGGGAGATGCAGACAGTAGAGTCAGGGGACAGCCTCTGGCTGCCCTCCCAAGGGAAGAGCCCTTCCCAGGGGGAAATGAGGCTGCGAGGGAGGTTTCTGCACACTGCTGGGTGCTCACGGCCCAGGTTGGCTCTACTCCTTCTCTCCAGCTTTCCTCACACCATCCATTCCCCAACCAGGCCCATGATGCTCTGCTTCTCTCTCCCTGAACTCTTAGTGCCCTCACTCTCTGCACCCTCAACAGGGCCCTCATGTCCCTTGCATGGTGCTACAAAGATGTATGCCTGGCCCCATCAACCTGGCAACTATGGTCACACAGTAGGGGTATGTCCTGTTCATTCCTCCCCTCTCCAACCCCTGCCCTGGGGCTTAAACAGTAACAGTGGTGAGCAGGGCTCGTTTGCAAGAGGCATGCAAGTGCTTCCCCATGAAGGTGTCTAAGGGACAGCTCCCCAAGGGAAGGTGCTGGTCTTGCTCAAGTGACCATACAGCACACACAAGCAGATGACGCTTTTTTTGTTGAGCAAAGAATCCCTCTCCATTCTCTCTGGTAAACTGTGTCCTCCGGGCTGTTGACCATAGATTCTGAGTGGGACATCAGGGCTTTTTGGTGGTCTCAGAGCATTTGTTGGGACTCCCAGTACCTAGATTTCCTCTCTATCCCCTCTGGGAATTTTCCTTGGGAAGGGGAGGTTAGTAAACATGTTTAAGTCAACCCTAGTGGAGAAGACTGTGTGTATGCCTGCAAGCTTGTGTGTTAAAAGGTGATCCTGAACACCCCATTGCCGTGGAGTCGATTCCGACTCATAGTGACCCTGTAGGACAGAGTAGTACTGCCCCAGAGGGTTTCTAAGGAGTGGCTGGTAGATTTGAACTGCCGACCTTTTGGTTAGCAGCCCAGCTCTTAACCCCTATGCCACTAGGGCTCCTAAAAGGTGATACCAGTCTCAAGGTCAAGGGCAGAGGGGAGGAGGACAAGAGGAAACCTAGCCTGAAAAGAGCCTGGAAAGTTCCAGCTCCTCCTCAGCGCTTGGCAGCTCCACTCTGGAGGTGGAATGGGGTTGGGGAAGATGGAAGAGGCCAGTGCACACAGGCCCTACAGAGTCAGTGCTAGCACTGCTCAGCTTCCAGCCCAGCCAGGGAGAGGGGAGATCTCCCTGGAGAAGAGTTTTCTCTGCACCTCAGTGCCTTGCCTTACTGACTTCAGCAAATACCAGATGACTAAGGGGTGGGAAGAGGGGTCATGGAAGATGCCTTAGCCGTTAGGGACAGGCTCTAGAGCCAGGCTGCCTGGGTTCAAATTTCATCAAATTCATTTGCTAACTGTATGGCCTTTGGCACGTAACTTAAAGAACCTCTGTGCCTCAGTTTCCTCATGTGACAGGCAGCATAGTGTAAGAACATGGACTCTGGGGTCATACTACCTCGGTTCAAATTCCAGCTCTGCCTCTTACTGCATGATCTTGGGCAAGTGACTTAATTCCTCTGTACCCCAGTTTCCTCATGCGTACCTCCCTCTCAGGACTGTTGAGGTTGAAATGGAATCATGCACACAGAAGCTCTCAGCACAGAGAGCTCCCTCATTGTGATCTGTTATGATGACGACCTTTGCCAAGTGGGTTAAGCTGAGGGAAGGGAATAAACCAGATGGCTCTAGTTTCTGATTTCCTGAAGCCTCTCGGGTGTCGCACAGACCAGTTCTGTTTAACTTGTCAGACCAAATAAGATAAGAACTGAGGGAGACCAGCTGTTCCCCTGCCAGTTACCAGGGGCTGCTGGATTTTGTAAGCCTGCTTTAAACATGGTTGCTAAAAGTCTTCGGAGAGCAGTGTGGGGAGATACCAGTCCCCAGAAAAAAAAAAAACTCCTTCCCTCCCAACCCCACTCATCTTGTTGGACTTCTGGGTAGAGGTGCCATTCAGGGGTGGGGCATCCAGGAGACTGAGGATGCCGGTTGCTGGGGGAAAGCCTTCCTGACAGAGCACCGTCTTGGCCCAGGCCAGCTCTGCACCCAAGGCTCCTTCCACCCCACCCCACCCCACCCAGGTGCTCAGCTTGGTGGAGGCACAGCTCTTACCAATTCGAACTCTCCATGAGCAGGAGCTTCGGAAATAGGAGTAGAGGATAGGCTGAGGAACGAGAGGACAAGGGTGCGCATTAACCCATGATCAGTGGGTTCCCGGCCCCAGGACCCCACCAAGGTACTCCCAGCCTGCACTGTTTTCTCCCACCCTGTCAGGCCTCCTTCCTCAGAGCTGCATGTGAGCAGCTCTGGGTCAGCAACCCCAGAAGTCACATGGAGTCCCTTGACTCCAAACTGTGCTGGCATGTGTTCCTGAGGTTGGAGAGGCCCCCAAAGGGGCAGCCAGCCTGAAAGTGCCTTCCTTACCTTGCTGGACTCAGCCATTGTGCCACAGTGACCCTCAGGCTCCCAGAAAATGTCTCACAGAACTGTGGGGCAGGGGGAGGAACTCTAAAGGGGTGGATCCCATGAGCCAATGGGGAAGCTGGCCTAGATAGGTGCCTGGGGAACTTTGACTCTGGTCAGAAAGGGGATCTCTTCCAATCTTTGGCAAGTTGCTCATGCAGATAACATCCAACTTCCTAGTGGAGCCAGGTTTGATGTCCCATGCAGACAGGGTGGCCTAGTTTTAAGGCAGTAGTTTGTGTGCTTCAGTGGGCTGGGAGCTGGCATACCTGGGCTCTGTCCTGGTGCAGGAACCAGTTTTGCATGACCTTGGATAAATCCCTTCCTTTTTCTAGTCTTCGGCTCCCGTGTCTGCAAAATGAGGGGTTGCCCTAAAGTGATAGCTTAGATTCCTTCCAGCAGTGGCAAAAAGATCAGGGATTCTAATTCTTTTTTGCTTTGGTGACCATCTCCTTCAAGCCCCCCACCCACCTGTCTTCTAGGCTCTCGGCCTCCTAAAAATGGCTGGTGAATATGCCCATTCACGCCAAAGCTGAGGTGGCAAGTTACCAGCCCATGGTGGTCTTATCTGGCCCTCACAAGTGTTTAAAAATGTTTCAATTAGTTGCCAACATTTAAAAATCAGGATGTCTCATATACAAATCCTGTTGCTTTTTCTTTAAAAATCTGGACACAGTGGACTCAGGTTCCTGAGTAGCAACAATTAATTAGAGCCGATTAATGGCATGGCCTCTTTGATCTGCCGTGGTCCCTACGTAGCCCATTTTCTTCTGGGCCCCTGGTGGCAGTTGAATTTCAAGGGACTTAAAAGTTAATTTCCCTAGTGGTTCTTGGGTAACTAGCTGCAGCATGATAGATCGCTTTTATATGGCCTTTCTAGCCATGGTCTTGTAACTTCCATCAAATGACTGGATGGGACTATGCAAATAAGGTGCTTGTGGCCCACCAAGGGAATTGGACAGCTTGCCAATAATGTAAATAAAGTGCATGGCACCCTTGTAGGGGTGGAAACATGCAAATAAAGTATATGGAACCCTAATAAGAGGATTGGTCAATCTTGCCATTCTGCTATGCTTAAAATGAGCCATTGGAGACAGAAAGAGGGCCCTCACTACCACCAAGAAGAAAAGATCAAAACTGAGCACATCCTTTGGACCCATGGTCCCTGCACTGAGAACCTCCTAGACCCAAGAGACAGAGAGAGAAAGCTGTAACACTGGAGATGGCACAAGGGGATGAGAAGCAGCGGCAGAGAAATAGTGGCAGCAGAACTAGGATACTGGCGAGAGATGGTGTGGTGGGCTTCCCAACCCACAGAGCAAGGCGACTACAGTGGGTGTGCCGACCCATGGGGCAAGAGAGCTGAGCACCTTCAGGCTGAGACTTACTGGCGGAGTGGGGTGCCCCTGAGCACTTACTGGCAGAGCTAAAGAGTTTTGTAACACTTTGCCTGAGCAGGGCAGAGGCTGGGCCAGCCCAAGAGGCTCAAGGGGCCCCGAGCCAGGGAGAGGCCTGTCTGCAGGCACGGCTGCGAAGAAGCTGTCCTGACCAAGAACTGCATCCTGAGTCATTTCTGATCCTGAACTGTAACCTGTTACTTCCCTAATAAAACTCATAATCGTGAGTACTGTCCATCAGTTCTCTGTGTGGCTGTTGCAATGAATTATTCAACCCAGCAGTGAAGTAGAGAGTGCCATGGGAGGGACGGCTCTTGTCAGAATTGGTAAAAAGGTTAGAAGGTGGAGATATGCTTGACCTCCACCTCATAGGAATCAGCCTTGGGCTGATGCTGATAATGATTGCCCTTGTGAAGTTAGATGAGGAGGTCTGGTGCTGCCGCCAAGCCATTTTTACAATTGCTGCCATTTTTTTACACCAGCACTTCAAAGCAGGACCCAGGACAGTCACTAGTGATTGTTGTTGTTGTTGGGTGCAGTAGGGTCAATTCTGACTCGTAGCAACCCCATGTGACAGAGTAGAATAGCCCCATAGGGTTTTCTTAGCTGTAATCTCTACAGAAGCAAACTGCTAGGTTTTTCTTCCATGGACATGCTGGTGGATTCAAACCACCAGCCTTTTGGTTAGCAGCAGAGCTCTTAACTGTTGCACTACCAGGGCTCCTTCACCAGTGATTAGCACTCCTGAGTCTTCAGGTAGACACACAAATGTCCATATGGATGGAAGAGAAACTCAACAGAATTTCTCAGATCACCTCTGTCTACCACCCTTCTGACTACAGACATTTCACTGGAGTTCTCTCTCCCCTCTGACACCCTGGCACACCAACCTGCTTTCACCATCCCTGCACACCAACTCCAACTCAGGGTTCCAGGCAGGTTAAGGGCACAAGCGAGAACCCAGACCTTCCCAAGATGATTCCTGAGCCTGGGAGTCCAGCCTGTTCTGAAGGCATCTTTTGTGAGTAAAGTGAAGACGGTCCTGGCACGCAGGACAGTTGATAGGTAGTAGGTGTCCCTAGAGGAGGAGGAGTTGAGTGACCATAACTGGATGTTCCCTAGCTGGAGATGCAGCCCCTTTCCTACCTGGCCAGGCTCGGGGGGGCCCCTGGGCCAAGAGGTAGAGACTGTTGGTGAGGAATAGACCACTAGAGAGCAGCAGATATTAGCTTACCTCGCTGGACAAATGCTTTTACATTGTGCTTACTGTTACACCTTTGACCTATTTTGAGGGTGACCATAGAGTCATGGTAAATGCCCCCATTATGTGTCTTGCTGGCTCATAAGCAGGAAACATGAAATCTCTTAGACATTTAATTTCTGCTTTGTCATGGATTGAATTATGTCCCCCCAAAAATGTGTGTATCAATTTGGCTGGGCCAAGATTCCTGGTATTGTGTGATTTTCCTGTATGTTGTAAATCCTGCCTCTATGATGTTAATGAGGGAGGATGGGCGGCAGTTGTGTTAGTGAGGCAGGACTCAATCTACAAGATTGGATTGTGTCTTGAGGCAATCTCTCGAGATATAAAAGAGAGAAGCGAGCAGAGAGACAGGGGGACCTCATACCGCCAAGAAAGCAGTTCCGTGAACAGAGTGTGTCCTTTGGACCCGAGGTCCCTGCGCAGAGAAGCTGCTAGTCTAGGGGAAGATTGATGAGAAGGCAGACAGAGAGAGAAAGCCTTCCCTTGGAGCTGATGCCCTGAATTTGGACTTTTAGCCTACTTTACTGTGAAGAAATAAATTTCTCTCATTAAAGCCATCTATTTGTGGTATTTCTGTTAAAGCAGCACTAAATAAATAAGACATGCTCTCTGACAAGCGGCAAGTATATAAACCATCATGTGTTCCTTTTTTGCATTTGCACAGCTAAATTTTAAGCTCAAGTAAAATATCCATCTCATCACCACTCCTGTAACAATTTTGTTTCCAGTCCAATTCTGGATTCTGATTACTCTTCCAGATTTTATTTTTAAACTGTCTCTTACATATGATTTTTGAGAAAGACTCCTAAAATCCCACTTGGAAATGGGAGGGCTATACAGTATTAAAAAAACCAAACCAAACCCGTTGCTGTCAAGTAGATTCCGACTTATAGTGACCCTATGTACAGTATGAAAGTGAAGCTATATTCCATCCTCCCAGGTACAAAAGCAGTCCTCAAATTTTTGCGCGAATAAGAATCATCTGGAAACCCTGGTGACATAGTGGTTAAGAGCTACGGTTGCTAACCAAAAAGGTCGGCAGTTCCAATCCACCAGGCGCTCCTTGGAAACTCTATGGGGCAGTTCTACCCTGTCCTATAGGGTCGCTATGAGTCTGAATCGACTCAACGGCAATGGTTTGTTTTTTTTAAAAAGAATCATCCGGGGCGCTTATTTAACATGTAGATTCCCGAGCTCTTTCCTCTAAGTAGCTCGGAGGAGGGCCCCGAGACGGCACATGCACGTTACAACCCAGAAGTTCCCCCAAGTGATTGTAATGTGTCACAGCCTTCCCTCGCCCCTGGTGCTCTCTTAAAATGCAAGCATCCCGGGAAGGCCATCCTTTCGTAGGACCTGTCGGGCTACCGGCAGAGAGAGGAGCACGCAGGGCTGTGCGGAAGAGGCGAGGGGCAACATCT
Source organism: Trichechus manatus latirostris (assembly GCF_000243295.1). NCBI lineage: Eukaryota > Metazoa > Chordata > Mammalia > Sirenia > Trichechidae > Trichechus > Trichechus manatus. The sequence goes on along the minus strand of NW_004443946.1, from coordinate 30,218,336 downwards.
GGAAGTGCTGGTAAAGGTAGGGGAAAATAGACGGTACAATGACACAAGTCCGCCCCGCACGCTCTCCCCGAGCTCGACCCCTCGGTCAGACCCCGCTTGCGCCACAGCACCCAGCAGGCAGCGCGCAAACGCAGAACCTGACCCGCGCAGCGCACTGCATGCTGGGAGTCGTTGTCGGAGCTCTGGGAAGGAGGAGCTGCTCACCTTTGACCCCGCCCCCCAGCAGTTCCCCCAGTGTCTAACTAGCGCCCCCTCCCTAGATGCGTGGCACAGACCTTCCCAGCTTGCATCTCGCACTTCTAGAGACCCCTCTTCCAGGGCTAGAAACTTCGCTCCTGGAAGTCGCCGACTAGTCGCTGAGTAAGGCCCACTGAAGAACCTTGGCTTTCTTCTTGGCGAAGCGAGGAGTTGAACTAGAATGATAACTCTTTCTTCTAGTTCGTTGGGACTTCCCGCCACGCCCCCATTCCCGGTACTGTTGGGAAGTGCAGTTCCTTGAGCCCGTCTTCTCTCCTGCCCTGTCTTCCCTGGTCCTACCAGTCCCGTCATGCTGTGCGCCACTAGCCGCCTCTTAGCAGCCGGAGCGGAGACCACGCTTCCCGCCCAGCCCAGAGCCCGGGGCTCAGCGCTCCGCTGCCGGAGGAGAGAACTACATTTCCCGGGTCACCCCGCGCTGCCCTTTTGTGACTTCTTGGCGGGGCGGCTGACAAGACCAATCCTGCCAACGGGCCGGAGGGTTATCCTGAGGAGGGGAAGGATGCCGCCCGTAATGGGCAGAAGCCTGGCAGGGTCCGAGCTGCGCGCCCGGCGGGGTCGCTGTGGGCCCCAGGCTGTCTGGGCCGTGGGCCCAGACGTGGCCGCTGAGGATGCAGCGCGAAGCCCCAAACGGCCTGCTCAGGGCTCGCGGCCCTTCGAGACAGCCGGCGAGTGGGGCTTGCTGGCCGTGGTGACGCTGCTGTCCTTCGCCACCCGCTTCCACCGTCTGGACGAGCCACCGCACATCTGGTGAATGACGGGCGGGACTGGCAGGCACCATGGCAACCGGGAGGGAAGGACGCCGCCCTCTGATTGGCCTCAGACACGGAGGGGGCGGGGCGGGATTGACAGAAGTTGGGGCGGGGGCTGCGGTGGAGGGGAAACTGAGGATTTTTAACGGTTGCCTTTCACGAGGACTCGTTTTGCTCTGGTGGGTGGCAGTGGCATTCTTAGGATCTGGGGGAAGCAGTCAGTCCTCATGTCTTCCAGGTCATGCTGAAGTGTCTCACCTGGCACTCAGATTGCGGTTTTCAAAAAAGCTGCTTTGAACTTTCCAAGATTTGGAAATCCTTAGTACAGAATTTCCCAAGCCTGAGTTCTTAATCCTCAGGATTTTCAGGCATCAGCAGAGGGGGATATTCCTAACCGAGTGCCTTCATTTTCGGGAGGAGAGATGGTTTGACTGTCCAGCGAAGGTGACAAGGGTTCCAGAAGGCAGGTCTGTGTTTGCCTGTGAAAATTTATATCAGTCAGATTGAAGCAAGGTTCTGCCTGCATATGTGTTTGTACACACATGAGAGAGTGGGGAGTCTATGTTTGAGAGTTGCTATTGGTAACCTCTGGCACATCAGAATAGTTCAAGACCAGCCATGTCCACGTGAGTTTTTCTGTTTTCATAGCATGATGACAAATTCAGCAGCAAGTCAGATTGCCAGCTACAGCTGCCACTTGACATAGGACCGTATGATTGTTTTGGCTAGGCTGTGGTGCTGGGCTTAGGAGCCAAAGAGAGCACTGATTGTTTTCCTTCTCCTTGTACCTCTACGGTTCTAAGGTGTTCCCTCCCCAGGTGCTGGATTTGCTGCTCTCCTTTTACTGCCAAATAATCAGTGTGTCCACCCTACTGTCTATAACTTCACCTTTTTTCCAATCACTCCCTGTTAATACCCAGATCTTTTTGTCTGGAGGAGTCAGGTATGAGAGGGACAAGGGCATTTTTAGAAAATTGAAGAGACCTATTATGTCTCCTACCTTGGCCCATGTAGACCACCGTAGGGGGGCCTATAAGCAGTGTCCTCAACTAAGTTATTATTTTTATGCTCTAGGGCCATGTCGGTCCAACAAATACAATACAGGTGACGGAACTAGAAATACGTTGAAATCTTGTTGATCACCTCCTTCCCCCGCTCAGGCTGATCTGGGGTTTCACACCCAGGAATGATCAGGGAAGAATCTCAAAATTTCAAAATATGTTTATCTAACTCCCCACTCCTTTCATCCTGATTAGTACCCAGTTGGTAGTCAAGAGATGAACCTTTTCTGGGGATGACTGCATTAGGTGACCAACCTGCTTTACTAAGGTGTCTGGGCCAGGAGGAGGTGGAGAGGTAGAAGTAGACTCAGATCTTTTTGAGTTGATTTTTGAGGAGCCATTTCAGTGCTTGACAATATCAGACACCATCTTCAGTGTGGTTCAATGGTAGAATTCTCACTTTCTATGCTGTAGACCTGGGTTCAATTCCCAGCTGACACACTTCTTGCATAGCCACCACCCTTCTGTCGCTGGATGCTTGCATGCTGCTATGATGCTGAACAGGTTTCAGTGGAGCTTCCAAACTAAGGGAAACTAGGAAGAAAGGCCTGGCAATTTACTTCCACAAATCAGACAATGAAAACCGTATGAATCACAATGGTCTGTTCCACAGCTGATCACCGGGATGGTGCAGGACTGGGCATTGTTTTGTTCTGTTGTGCACAGGGTCATCATGCATTGAAGGCTGATTCAAAGGCAGCTGACAACAGCAAAAACCATCATTGACCCAAGCACAGGCATTTAGAGGAAGCTCTGTCAGTCGAGGCCCCATTGAGCCAGTGGTTTTGCTTTAGGTGTTGGAGTAGAAGATGGAGCTGCCACTTTTTCTTGTAAAACCAAGATACTTCTAGGGCGAGGATGGTTACACTCTTGAATATAACATTTCCACTTGATGAACATAACCCTGAGAGGCTTGCTGATCCCTTCCCTTGTTAGCCATAGAGTCTAATTTGACCATCTCCAAAGTGGGAATATTAGTCTAGTGTGTCCTAAGGCCTTCTTGGGTCAGGTGCTCAATTTCAACAAAAACTTAGTAGTCGGGTAATTTTACCCATTGCCATTGAGTTGATTCCGACTCATAGCAACTCCATAGGACAGAGCAGAACTACCACATAGGGTTTCCAAGGCTGTAATCTTTAAGGAAGCAGACTGCCAATCTTTCTTCCGTGGAGTGGCTGGTGGGTTTGAAATGCTGACCTTTTGGTTAGCAGCTGAGCACTTAACCACTGTGCCACCAGGGCTCCTTAGTAGGGTAGTAAACCCGTTGCCACTGAGTCGATTCTGACTCATAGCTACCCTGTATGACAGAGTAGAACTGCCCCCATAGGGTTTCCAAGGCTGTGATCTTTATGGACTCAGACTGCCATGTCTTTCTCCTGCGGAGCAGCTGGTAGGCTCACACCGATCTTTCAGTTAGCAGCCGAGCACTTTAACCACTGTGCCACCAGGGCTCCATAGTAGGGTAATAGCTGCCTTTTTAAAAACAGTGTACTTGGTTCCTGTGTCAAGCAGATGATGATGTTATCCTGAGGAATGGCCTCTCAGTACCCCAGCAGCCTTTAAGTCTTTAAAGCCTGTGATTTCCCTTTCTCTTCTGGGGTTTTTATATTGTTTTTCTGGACCACCCAGGAGGGACAGGAGTTACATCTCTACATGCAGCAGTCCCTGAACGGAATAATCCTCTCTGACACTTACAGGATCGGTATGAATTATACATTCAGCAGAGAAGCCGCAACAATAAGTCACTGAAGTGGCCCCCAGGACTCTACCCATAAAATCACTTTAGCTTCCCTTCCCCAATGGGAATTTGGCTGAAACCCTGTTGGTTGAATTTGGGTGCTCCCCCCCTCACCCCGCCCATGGGGACTTGAACCATAAAGTCTAGTAGGCGTGCCACAGGAGAGGCTCTTTTTCTCCTTCACCCGCTTGCTAGCCTTCACCCGCTTGCTAGGCTTGGCACCACTTCCTCCCCAGTGTATGTCCTGGTGTCTGATGAGTGCCATGGGCTCAGGACCCTTATCTTTCTGCCCCTGCACACACTGCTGTGGCTTGCCCTGCTGTCCTTAGCACCTTAGATCACCCCTGCACCTAGCAAATTCTACTCCCACAGGACTGGTAGGGTAGAGATGTGGGCACCTGTATGCAACAGAGCCATAAGAGTTTGGGTCCTTCATCTCTCATTCCTCAGCATACTAGGATGGGCATGTATGTCCCCTTTGGGGACAGGGAGACCTTGGTCCCACCTTTAATCATCTTACTCTTTAAAGCAGCTGGGGTTGTGGTAGGGGGAGGGGTCATGGGACACGGAGGGAGAGAATGGCTCTACGCCAAAAAGCAAAACCAAACCAAACCAAACCAAACCGGTTGCCATCTAGTTGATTCCAACTCACAGCAACCCTATAGGACAGAGTAGATCTGCTCCATAGGGTCTCCAAGGAGCGGCTGGTGGATTTGAACTGCCGACCTTTTGGTTAACAGCCAAGCTCTTAACCACTGTGTCACCAGGGCTCCACCAGAAAGCAAAGCACATTTTGTTGTTTTTGAGAATATACACAGCAAAACATACACCAATTCAACAGTTTCTACATGTTCAATTTAGTGACATTGATTACATTCTTCGAGTTGTGCAACCATTCTCACCCTCATTTTCTGAGTTGTTCTTCCCCATTAACATAAACTCACTGCCCTCTAGGATTCTATCTAATCTTTCAAGTTGAAAGCAGAGCACTTTTGACTTGAGCCATGTGGGCAGCCTTTCGGTGTTTTCATTTTACCCAAAGTTCTGTATTGAATAGCAAGGTCCTTATTGCTGACACCACATATTTAAGCTTCGGAGACTCCTTGATTCAGCAGCAATGTTACCTTTTGGCTGGGGCTGCCAGGCTTGCTGCCTCATTGTCACACTTACATCCCTTCCTCCTTCCACCCAGAGGAGAGTGAGCAGTAACTAAGGCAGCATACAGATGGCTTGCTTCAATCCTACCTCTCTCTGCTCAGCCTCATTAATAGGTAGTGCAGTAGGAGTCTCCACAGTCCCTTTCCCCCCAACATGGTCAAGAGCATTTGCTACTGAATTCCGGGGAATCTTGTCATATACCCTAACCCAGCCCATTGGGACGCTTGTGTTTTCTCGTACAGAAAGCTATGTCTCTCAGCATCCCAAAACTGTCAGGATCTGGGATTTTATTTCACCCTACTGGCAATCTAGTAAGTTAGCCTGTTACTGTTTTATGGATGCTGGCAGAAGATGTGGGATTCCTGGGTCAGAGACAAAAGACTTAATTTTCTTTCTCATGGCTCAGCAAGAGGATGAGCATCAGCATGTTGTTATCATTTCCCCTTGCCCCCAAAGTCCCATGTGATGCCAGGGGTCCAGATGGATGCCTGTACATGCAGTGGATTACATCCCACACGAGGAATATGGAGCTTGGGGAATCTACTATTTTATAGCAAGCAGTAAGCAAGCCTACTCTTGGTCCCAGGGAGAGACATCACCTCTTCCGTCAAGGTTGCTTGCTGCAAATATAACTCTGAGAAATGGTCCGCATAAAGGGCCTTACATTCTTGGCATACCCAGAAAGCCATGTAGGAGCAGGAGAGACCTGTGGAGGACTGTCTCCTCCAACACAAACAAGCAATAAAAGCTAAGAGGAAATGCGAATGTTACTACTATTTTTACTTGGAAAACTTCTGGAGTAAAAATCTCATGCCCCTTTGTCAGTATGTTTCCAAGCAAACTTCAAAATGAAACACAATTATTGGACCAGTTTAAATAATGCCTGGCATGTGTGGTATTTTACAGTCTACAGAGTTCTTACACATGTATTATCTGAGTGAGCCCTAACTCAGATGAGGGAGGGCGGGCATGGCAGATACTATTATTGTCTTCATTGTGTAGATGAGAAAAGAAGTCCAGAGAGAATGAATAATTTTTCCAGGTCATGCAGTTAGTAAGTGGTGGAGCTGGGGCTGGACCTCTCTCTCCTTTCTGTAAATCTATTGTCACACTGCTTTGATGTTATTTCTCTTTGACATCACCATGCCACCATTCTTAGCTGTCATCTGATGTCAAGCAATGTGTATAACAGATAGAAATAGATTTATTCTCCTGCCCATCTATTGGGATCACTGAGTAAATGCAAGAATCTTACATTTTTGCGAAAAGCATGTTTTGCCCCTTATGTGGTATGTACATAATGGTTGTGGAAGCTGACCTGGGGATGGATATCACTGGAAAGCACCTTCTGAGCTATAGGTGGAGACTGAAAAACAGAAATGGCCAGGCCTTCTTAAAAGCCCTTGTATATGGCGTGAACAGTTAAGCACTCAACTTGCCAAAAGGTTGGCAGTTCAAACCCACCCATCGTGCCTTGGAAGACAGGCCTGGTGATTTGCTTTCAAAAGGTCACAGCCTTGAAAACCTTACGGAGCAGTTCTCCTCTCTCGCATAGGTTCACCATGAGTTGAAATCGACTTGATGGCAGCAACTAACAACAAGTATGTAAAGAAAAGTTTATATGGTTGTGTGGAAGAACAAGATTTTGCATTGGGTTTAAAAGCTAACCTATCATCTTATTTACTTACAAAATAACTTATGCAACAAGGATAGGTTTTAGACATGTTTCCAATTTAGTAAGAAAGCCCTCAATTTTTATATACTGGTTAGTTAATTACAATAAGATCAGTGAGAGCATAGTTAGCAGGAAAATTATCACAAGGTTGATGAGCAAAATCAGACTCCTGCACCGATCATGGTTTACAATCTTTCTAGGGCCAACATCCGAACGATGTAGTAATGTAGTTTCTAATAACAAGCATAATCTCAGAGTTAGAGGTTAACTTGGAAGAAAAATCTTAATATAAACCTTTCCACATTACAGGAAAGCTCTTTGCCCTTTTAAAATAGAAATTCGAGATACAGAAGAAGTATAGATTTAACTTAAATTTTTGGTAACTGCTTGGTAAATATGTGCTAACCTTTCTATCTCTCTAAATAAAAATAAACGAGCAACTTGACGTCTTACCACTTGTATTAACAGCTTTTTTTTTAAATCCAAACTTCCTCATTAATGGCTTAAAACTCATAGCCTTTGGTTTTAACTATAATTTTAACCATGCTTATTTGAATTTTATGATCAATTAAAAATTCTCGTTTCTTTCTCTGTTTTTCCTTTAGTTGGGATGAGACTCACTTCGGAAAAATGGGAAGTTACTATATCAACCGCACCTTTTTCTTTGATGTGCACCCACCTCTGGGAAAGGTGAGCATTGTGGTAACAGCAGCTTTCCAACCTGCGAGGCTGGCTCAAACCCTGTCAGCTGGATTGGAGCCAAGTCTTAGCTTTGGAGTTAATTCTTGGGCTTGTAGAAACAATTCCCAAGATATTCCAAACCAACTACTTTTATGGAAAATCTTTGGTGTTTTTAGGGACCGTCTGGGTTCAGAACTGGAGAGAGGGCCATCAACTGAAGAATGGGTAAACAAAATGTGGTTTAGCTATTCAGTGGAATATTATTCAGCCATAAAAAGGAATGAAGTATTGCTACATTCTACGGCATGGATGAACTTTGAAAATATTCAGCTAAGTGGAGGAAGCCAGATGCAAAAGACCACATATTGTATAATTCCATTTCTATGAAATATCCAGAATAGGCAAATCCATAGAGATAGGAAATAGATTAGTAGTTGCCAGGGGCTAGGGGATATGGGGTGATGAAAATATTCTGGAATTAGATAGTGGTGATGGTTGCAGAACTCTGTGAATATACTAGAGCCACTGAATTGTACACAAAAATGGCGAATTTTATAATATGTGAATTATATGTCAATTAAAAAAGGAAAGAAAAGAAATGGAGAGAAGGAATACATTGCATAAAGCAGAAATAACTTCGCTAATCATCTACGTGGGAGCTAAACTCCTTTGCCCCTTCCTGCCCCTTGTATACGTATTGTTTGACCAGTTGCTCTTACATTTTTACATTTAGAAATTCCACCAAACAGAATTCATTTTACTCTTTTAGAAACAAACCCCTCTGAGAAGGCTAATGGATTAGCCCTGGCATCACCCGGTCTTTTTTTCCTAACTGGAGGCTTAGAACTTGAGCAGAAAGGGGACAGAAATTTGCCTGGGATGGAGTTGGAAAGTGATCTTGGAGCATGGAGTACTTGGAGATGAAGGTGGGGGGCGGGGGCAGGGATGGGTGATCTGTGACAGGTGTGTTTAGGGGAGCATGAGAATATGGGGTGGGGACCAGGGAGAAGGCCCTGTAGGTGGGAGGGGTAGAGAGGGAGGTGGGGCAGGTGGCTTATTTTTAAAATTAAATCTGAGCTCAGAAAAGGATTATGTGCTTTCTGTCTCCTTTACAATATAACAACAATAAGAATAGGAGCAACTGAATACTTACTGTACTTTAGTCACCTTAGGTGCATTATCTCATGTAACCCTCAGGACAACCTATGAAGTAGGCACCTTTGTATCCCCATGGAGCACAGAGAGGATAAGTACTTTACCAAAGGTCAAAAAGCTAGTAAGTAGCAGAGTCAAGGTTCCGACTGGCTTAGAGCCTGCTCTCTTAATCATTACACCACACTGCCTCGTGAACTTGCCTTGTTCCAGAACTCAGACTAGATCTCTTATTATGATAGAATTAAGCAACAGAACATGTTGAATAAACTGCATTGGGCTTGCCTGGGAATCAGACCTGTGGTAGAAGAGATTTTTTTATAGGAAACCCAGCCCAGTCTTTCAGCTGGGGACAGCCCATCCTTTTTTGGACTCTCCGAGTGCTCAGCACAGTGTGGACTTGTAGAAAATATGACTGGTTTGTTTGATTTACTTGAGCCTTTCCTTCCTCACATCTGGCCTCTTGTGTGAAGGAAGAGATGTGAGGCTTCTTTCTAAGGCTGCTCGCAGGAAGTATGGTCCATCTGCCCCCTAATTTATCTCCTGATGGTTCTGTGCTCTACCCGGTTGAAAGAGCATGATAGCAAGTTGGAAAACTGTGAGAGAGCAAGTAGCTTCATAGGTTCTGAGGCCAGGCCAACCAAAGAATCAAAAAGCCCCTCCAGGTGGCATGTAGGAAGTGTTCTCCCACACTGCTGAGGCCACTGCCTGCCACTTTACCCTGGCTCCCAACCCTAGGTACCCAGGCGCTCCAGAAAAGTAGGTGCTTCTTTTTTTTTAAATAATAAAAAAAATTGATCAATACAGAAGGATATAAAAGGTCAAAAGCTTCCTCCCCCACATTTCTATTCCCCAAAGGTAACCATGATCAGTCACCTTTGTTAATAGTTTCTTACATATCCTCTCAGGAATTTTTTATGCACATAGAAGTTTGTATATTTTTACATATGGGCACATGACTAACACATTATATGTACACATATGTGTTATTTATACATATACATACATGTATATATATATGTACACATTTGTATATCCAAATACAAATGGAATCAGTCTAAGATTGTTCAGCAGCTTACATTTTAAACATGATCTATCTTAACATTTTTCCACATCAACACATAAAGCTTTATTCCATTCTGTTTGCCCTGGGTGATGCAAATGGTTAAGTGCTCAGCTTCTAACAAAAGGGTTGGCAGTTTGAGTCTACCCAGAGGTGCCTTGGAAGAAAGGGCTGGTGATCTACTTCTGAAAAAAAAAAAATCAGCCATTGAAAACTCTATGGAGTACAGTTTTATTCTGACACACATGGGGTTGCCATGAGTTGGAATTGACCTGATGGCAACTGGCTCAATCCATTACAGGAAGTCTCTTACTTAAAGCGGGGTTCTGTTTCAGTGACTCAAGCTGAATACCTCTTTTTTTTTTTTTTATCATTATTGCCTTTTTTTATCAGTATTTGTAATAAATCCGATCTTTATTTGTCTTTGGTAGTTGGAAACATTACATATAAACTTACAGATGTATTTTAATACATACATAAAAAAATACACAAGTCATTAAAAAAAAAAGGACAGTCCTAAGTGCAGTTCGTCATAACCTGAATATGTCAGAAGTCGGGGACTACCTGTATATAAAACCAAAAAACCAAACCCACTGCCGTCAGCTCAATTCCAACTCAGCAACTCTATAGAACAAAGTAGAACTGCCCCATAGGGTTTGCAAGGCTGTAAATCTTTACACAAGCAGGCTATCACATCTTTATCCTGTGGAGCAACTGATGGGTTCGAACCACTGACCTTTTGGTTCACAGCCGAGTGCTTTAGCCACTGCACCACTAGGGCTCCACCTGTATGTAGATGTACCATAAATTATTTTACTCCTTTTTAGTTGGTGGGCATTTATGTTTCCAGTTTTTAGCCATTACAAAGATATTGCTGTGAACATCCTTGTACAGTACATGTATCTTTGCAAAGTTGTGCAGGTATATTCGAAAGATTCCCAGCAGCTGAATTGAAGAGTCAAAGGGTATGTACGGTTAAAATTGTGTTAGATATTGCCAAGTTTCCTTGAAAAATTTGTGTAACAGTATATACTCCCGCCGATTGTGTATGAGGGTGCTTGTTTCCCAACCATTGCCAGCACTGGTATGCTCATACTTTAAACATTTTGCCAATTTGAGAGCAAAAGTGGTATATCACTCATTTGCATGTCTCTGAGTTAGGTTGAACATTTTTTCCTATGTTTATTAGCTGTTTGTTTTCTAAATTTGCCCATTTTTCTAATAGGTTTTTCAACTTTTTCTTATTGATTTGAATGGTTTAGTTAGGAAGTTAGCTCAGGGCTACTTTTAACATTAAGGGAAATGAGAGGCACTGGTTTTTGAGTGCCTGGCATAGTGCTGGGTGTTTTACTTATAGCATCTGCTCCAATCCTCACAGCTCCTGCAAGGAAGGATTTTTTTGTGTGTGTGGTTTAGGTGAAAGTTTACAGAGCAAATTAGTTTCTCATTAAACAATTAATACACAAATTGTTTTGTGACATTGGTTGTCAACCCCGCGATGTGTCAGCACTCTCTTCTTTTCCACCCCGGGTTCCCTGTTTCCATTCTTCAGTTTTCCTGTCACTTCCTGCCTTCTCGTCTTTGCTTTTGGGCTCGTGTGCCCATTTAGTTTCATATACATGTTGAACTACAAAGCACGTTCCTCATGTGTATTATTGTTTGCCCCATAGACCTGTCTAACCTTTGCTGAAAGGTGAACCTCGGGAGTGACTTCAGTACTGAGTTAAAAGCATGTCTGGGAGCCATACTCTTGGGGTTTCTCCAGTCTCTGTCAGACCAGCAAGTCTGGTCTTGCAAGAAAGGTTTTATCATGTATAGCTCAGGGATATTAAATATTGTCCACGATCAGATAGCTAGTGTGTGAGGTGCTGAGACTCAAACCACCTGAGTTTTTCTTCCCTCCATTAGACCAGCCAAGCAGCCAGGCGAGCTTGTCCTCTGAGGTCCCTTGTAGGGAGGGGCATCCATCTGATATCCCTTGTCAGTTTTAGTTCATCTAGGTATTTTGATGGACCTGTCTTTTCAATACCTTATATTTATATTAAATTGGTTTTATTATATTAAATGAACTTCTGGTCCCTCAGATTTCTCTTTTTAAAAAACAACAACAAAACAAACCAAAGCTTTGGAATCCTGTACTGCTAAACTTTGACTTCTGTACCTTGACCTGAAACTACATAGAGTGGCTCTGTGTGGAACTACTTAGAGAAAAAAGTGAGCCGGTTAATTGTCCAAATCCAAGCCCTCATGAGCAGTGTTGCTGGGGGCGGGGGGGCTTTTCTACACACAGCCAGTGAGTTTGTCCCTCCACACAGGCTGACTGGAGCACAGAGGTCAGGCTGGAGCAGCCTGGGTTTGTCACAGATGGTTGGTCTTTGCTGGCAGTTTTTATACTCTAGCAGCTTTTAAGTGTGAAAAAGAGAGTTTTACAACGTTGAGAGCCAAGGAAAGATAGAAGTGGAGAGACTGACTCTCTCAGACGTTTTCAAGGGCTCATGACTCACAGCCTCAGTTTATAGTTGATTTGTTCTGGCTTGGGAAGTGCCTTTGGAATATTGGAAACAGGGGAAACCAGTCTCTGGCCTTTCAGCAGTTTTTCCATTGGGACTTTTTCCTCTTTCCCCTCTGGGGAAATGCATCCATTTCTGCATTCCTCTATGTCCTTTCTTCCCTTCTCTCTATTCCTGACGTGCAGCTCCTTGGTCACTTTTCTCCCTCCTTATCCTGATTTGGAACATCATTTTTCTTTCAGTGGGCCAATCTCCCAGGAATGGGCTGGGTGAGGCCCATGGATTAGAGCCTCTGTCAGTCTCTACCCATGGCCTGCATTAGGAGCTGTGGTGTTTTATTTCACAGCAAATTCAAGAAGACTGAATGAGGGAGCCCCTTTTTGCTTTGCCCTTCAGATTGTATTTTTTCTCTTCCTAAGTGTTTAGTCTGCACTGTTCCCAGGGACTTGATCGTAACACGGAGAGAATTTGTTTCAGCAGTGAGTTTGGTAAACAAAAGATTCTTTGCTGTACAACAGCTGCAGGAGGAAATGTCACATGGGCAACTCTTTCTGTGGGCAGTTGTCAAGGGAAGCCAGTGTCTGTGGGTGCAGCTGGAGGGAGGTTTAGGGGACAGATAAATGTTCTCCCAAAGGTCTCTTATCTTTTTGTGTGTTCTCCTCTCCTCAGATGCTGATAGGTCTTGCTGGCTACCTGAGTGGATATGATGGTACCTTTTTGTTCCAGAAGCCTGGGGACAAATACGAACATCACAGCTACATGGGAATGAGAGGAGTAAGGCTTCCTGACTTGATATAGACTGAACCCTGGGACCACACTCAGTCAGAAATGTTACAGGTGGAAGCCCTGGAGTGGTGGCAGGTGTAGATAAGGGACTTTGGGGGTGGGGGGAATGATTGGACTGACATCCTATGGTGTAGAGATTGAGAACTGGGGTGGAGAAGAGAGAAAGGGGAAGCTGTAAATAATACAGAGATTAGGTAGATAGGAGCAAGCATACCTGGCTGCCACCTGTTAACCTTCCCACGTGAGGCAGACCTCAGGTTGGAGAGCAGCCTGGACCCAGGCAGCCAGGCGTCTCCTGCAGCTTTGACATTGGTCTCAGCATATTGGCAAATTATACATTCCTCCTCTGACCACAGCTGCTGGAGTATTGCCTGTCTCTTAGCGCCCTTTCTTAAGATTTCAGCATTCTCATACTTCTGCCATGAGGTTCCTTCTTCTTTCCCCATCAAGGTTTCAGGTACACACAAGGGGTTTTCTGGCCTGGTTGAAGAAAGGCCATGTATCTGTCCTGGTCCCTGTGTGCCCTGATTCCCGGCACCAGCCTTGATGGAGCATGGCAAAGCCTAAACACCCAACTCTCTAGGAGCCTGTACCTATAGCTAAATGAAGCCTGTAGAAACTGACCTCGAACATGGGGCTCTCAGAGCAGTTTGCATTTACAAAGCCCCTTGCCTTGAGGACCTCATCGCGCTTAGATAAATGGCTGTGTGCTTATTTGGGCTAATCATTGGATGATTTGCATGGTCATATCATGCCATATCAAACAAGAAGTGTCCCCTGCCCTCAAGTTCACATTCTTCAGTGAGTCTGTGTCTTCCTAATGACTGTTGAGCACCACATGGCATACATAATCAGATACAGGCCAGATTCACTGTGGACCTGCTATGAAAATTGAGAAGGCCAAATATAATAGCTTCATTCCCTTTCACACTAGACACATTGTTTTCTGCTTGACAAAATGTGGCAACCTGAATGTGAGAATTTCCATTCCCCTGGGCTTCCCTATTTACTTTTTTTTTTTGGCCTATTTACTTTTGATAGGCATTGTGGTAGATGGAGTGTTGTTGTTGTTAGTTGCCCTCGAGTGGATTCCAACTCATGGTAACCCCATGTGTGCAGAGTAGAACTGCTTCATAGGGTCTTCAAAGCTGTGACCTTTCAGAAGCAGATTGCCAGGCCTGTCTTCCAAGGCGCCTCTGGGTGAGTTCGAACTGCCCTTCCAGATGGAGAGAGGGCTGATGATAAAAAGACAAAACCAAAAATCAAACAACCTTCCAGATACTGAAGTGTCAAGCAGTCTTTTTACCAAAATTAGAATTCTTCCTGTGGGTTACAGAGTAGTTTTCTGGTGTCATTGAAGAAAAGAGTCAGGAAAGAAATTGCAGAAATAACACTGGAATTCTCTAAACTACTGAGACACTTTCAGAGAGGTCTTTCTCAGCTTGCACCCACAGCTTCATATAGAAGCCAACTTACTGAGCACTTTCTATGTGCTTATAAAACTTTATTTCATTTAATCTAAAGAGTAAACCCTATGAGGTAGGAACTCCTATTTTTCACATTGTACAGATGGAGAGGCTGAGATACAGAGATGTGACTTTCTCAAGGTCACAGCTAGCAGTGACGGGGCAGGCCAACTCTAGAGTCCCCCACTTGAAACCACTGTGCCATCTCCCACACTTTCCTGGCATCTTATTTATACATTGACAGTGCCTGCTGAATTTTGTTGATTTCGTATCGGTGCACAAGTTGGTGCTCAGTGAAAACAGGTGTTGCTCAATTTGCCTCTTCGCTGTTACACCACCTCTTTCTTATTTATAGACATTTCAGATAATTTTAGGTAGCCAAAGTTGTCAAGATCCTTTATCTTAAAGTCACGCAGACCCCTGATGCTTAGCATAGCTGTTATTTGACTGCTCCTCTTTTTCTTCTCCAGTTCTGTGCATTCTTGGGTTCCTGGCTGATTCCCTTTGCCTACCTCACTGTGCTGGAGCTATCCAAGTCTCTCCCGGCAGCGCTGCTCACCGCTGCCCTCCTCACCTTTGGTAAGTTGTCTTATACCACGTCTCTTGGGAAATTAACTGCCACCCTATTAATGTAGCTGGAAATCAATATGTTTAAGGTTCATATCTATGGGTTGAGTTCTTTTTAAGTTTAAAATTGTGTAAAATATATACAAATCTCATGTTATTCACTAATACCTATATATACATATATATCTTTGTATGTAACAAGCCTTTATATTATTGGAAGGGAGAGTTGGCATGGGTAATTCCAAGGAATAGATAATCTTCAAATTATCTATATTTGAATTCAGAATATATAATAAGATATATTTTTGTGTGTGTTTAAAGGAGGTTTAGAATTCTAATTCTGGCACTGTTAGGCTAATATCAAGGTTCGTTTGCATTTGCTAAACTCATTTCAACTGAATGCAAGGGCACATGCCCCAGAAGTAGCTGGATGACAGGGAATAGCAAAATGGCAACGTAAATATTTGCTGTGGATAATCCTCATATGGATAAATGACAGTTGACCGTAGAAGTTGATCCTGTTGCTAGCCTTGTTCTTAGGAAAGTAAATTCATGACCTCATGGAACTTACCATTTAAAAAAGTCCAGACCAATTTAGATGGGTATTTTAGGGTTGGTTTTGGCTTTGTTTTGATAGATATTTCATAAGACTGTAGGGCCTCTTGATACACGACTGATGGGTTTTTCTTTGTGTTTTTAATTTTCCTCCTCAGTTAGTCATTCATTCAGTCATTTATTCATTTTTCATTCAACAATTATTTATCTAGTACTTACTCTGTGCCAGGCCACTTTCTTGTGCCTCGTCATAACTGATGAGACATTCTGCTGTCATTGGAGCTTACCTTCTAGTGAGGCAGACAATATATAACCAAAAAAAAAGAAAAAAAACCCATTGCCGTTGAGTCGATTCTGACTCCTAACAACACTATATGACAGAGTAGAGCTATGCCATAGAGTTTCCAAGGAGCACCTGGTTGATTCAAGCTGCCAACCTGTTGGTTAGCAGCCATAGCACTTAACCACTATGCCACCAGGGTTTCTGACAATAAATAAGCAAGTAAATTAATAAGTCTATAATATAGCATCTTAAGCAATAAGTGCAATGTAAAAAATAAAGCAGGGTAAGCAATAGAGTTATGAGAAGCCATACTATTTGGGGTAAGGTGGTCAGTGAAGATCTCCCCGAGGAGGTTGTTTTGATCAGAGACCTGAGTGAAGCAAAGGATCAATCCATGCAGAGATCTGTGGGAAGAGTGTTCCGGGCAGAGGGAACAAGTGCAGTGGTCCTGGTTCAAGGCTGTGCTCTGTGGATTCAAGGAATAGCAAGAAGGTCAATGTAGCTAGAGTGGACGAGTGAGGCTGAGAGTGGTGGGAGATAAGATTGGATAGATAGGCAGGGGAAAGACCATGCAGGCCTTGGAGACCACCATGAGGAGTTTTTCACACTAAATGAGGTGGGAAGACGTTGGAGGGTTTTAGCTGGGACAAAACATAAGATTTAAGTTAAAAAACAAAACAAAACAAACAGAAAACGCCACCACTCTGGCAGCTGTATGGAGAATCAACCCTCAACAGAGACAGTATATAAAATGGTAAGACTCTTATCAGTATAGGTTGTTTGTGGCTACATCAGCAGGGTGGCAGAACTCCTGTTTTGATCATGGAAATGAGGAAGAGCCCTGGTCTCAGGACTGCTCTATCTCAGTGCATGACGTGGTCTTTCTTGGATCAAGGACCTGGAGCTGGTGTGAGATACTGTTTCTCATCACTGGGCTTTTAGTATACCCCAAAGCTGTGACCTTCTGCCACCCTGATGACTCTGATGACCCAGTGGCCCATCTAGCCATGACTGCCCAAATGCTTACTTGCAAAGGGGACTGTTTCCTACTGCTGGGGTGTTTGGTTCTCAGCGGGCCCCAACTCTGACTCTGCTTTTTGACCAGTGAGCTATGTTTTGCAGACACAGGATGCCTCACTCTGTCTCAGTACATCCTCCTTGACCCCATCCTGATGTTCTTCATCATGGCTGCCATGCTGAGCATGGTCAAGTACAACTCCTGCGCAGACAGGTCAGAAACACCATCTTTGGGAGGGGGAGGGACAGAAGCTGTGGCAGCTCCGGAGTTTCTATAATGGCCAGGGCTGGGGTGGGTACTTAGAGGACTTGTCTTGAAGCAGCTTACAGGAAAGCATAATTTTTTTTTTTAAACTTAGATTGACATTTTTGATAATAAAAATATGAACTTTTCTATAGATGCTTTTATTTTTGCTTTGCATAAGAATGAGAAAATGTCAACTGTCTTTTTTCCAAGAATATTATTACTTATAAAATGAGGGGGTAGATTTGGTTAGGGGTTCATGGATATTATGGAAGGATCCTAATGCCTTCTCCCTCACGTGACCATCTTATAAGCCACCCCTTTGCACTGCTGCTGGTTAGGAGATCCCAGAACAACTTTGTCCTTCACATTCTCCATCCTAGAGGAGAAGGCACTAGGATAGATGCTGCCTGGGAACTGTTTGTCTCCCTGGTCTCAATGGCTGCATCCGGTCCTGACCTAATTGTGGGAATAATGTATATGAAGGTTGGCTTGAATGGTCTACACCAGTCAAGAGGATTCCTCCAGGTCCTGATCAATTCTAAAGCTGATCTGTATGGCCTGGTCTTCCTCTAGAATAGTCTTTTCCATATCATTCTTATGCCTTAGAGAGTAGAATAGGTCATTCATTCCATTCAAACCAAGAGAGCTAACCTCTCCTGGACTTTTCCAGAAGGTAACTTGGTCTCACTCATGGCCAAGCTCATTAAGCTACATTAAGCTAGTCAAACCTGATCCAGTGACGACCAGCCCACATTAACTTTGAATAATCTTCTATTTATACCATGTTCACTTCTATCTACCGTTTCTTGAATATGTCCTGTGTGCCAGGTACTGTGCTAGGTGCTGGAGGTACAGGGGGTATAGGTCTTGTCTGTTAAGGAACATTTTCTCTTGGAAGAAGAGGCAGCCAATTCTCAGAAACTTGCAATGCAGTGTATTAGGTATTACTAGTATAGAAAAATGGTTAGGAACACTAACCTTAGAATCTCACTGCCAGGGTTAGAATCATGCTCCACTTGCTAGCTATATCACTTAACCTCTCTGTACCGCACTTTTCTCACATGTAAAAAGAAGATAACAATGGGATTGACCTCATGAGGTTGTAGTGAAGATTAAAAGGATTAATATGTGTGAAGTACTTGAAATGGTGCCTGACACGTAGTAAGCACTCAATAAATGTTGGCTTTTACAAGGTCTGGAGGTGACACAAAGGAGAGGGCTTGCTGAATCCAGTGGGCTTCTCTGGAATTTCCTTTTACTCCTGCTTGATGTGTTGCTACTAAAGAATGAGCTTCTTGCTTACCTTTAAGCCCTGCATGTAGCTAGGAAAGCTATGGACCTTCTCCTCAGGAAAGTGTCCAGATCACTCCCACATAGAGGTTTGCGTGCAATTTCAAGAGTTTCACAGACACGCCCTCCTTGGAACCCCCAAGGTAGAGGGCACAGCTTAGCCTCTCTGAGTCAGAGAACCTCTGCCCTTTCCCACTGCCGCTGTTGCCTTCACGTCTGGTTCCAGCTGCCAAACTGAACTGTGTCTTGTTGGTTTTCAGGCCCTTCTCTGCCCCTTGGTGGTTCTGGCTCAGCCTGACTGGCATCAGTCTCGCCGGTGCTCTAGGGGTCAAGTTTGTTGGCCTCTTTATCATCCTGCAAGTGGGGTTGAACACCATTTCAGACCTCTGGCACCTGTTTGGAGACCTCAGTCTTTCACTGGTGAGAACCCAAGTGCTTTTAGAAAAGTCTTTTCTCCCTGATATTGCTCAGCAGGAGCCAGTGGCCTTTCTCTGCCTCTGCTGCAGGAGGCAGAGGGACTCTGTTCTGGGCCAGAGGCGGGCTGGATCCAGCTGCCCTCTGTCGGCAGCAGGACAGCAGGGAGTGGGCCATGCCTGAGAGGCTGGAGAGGCATAAAGGGAGAGAGAGGATAGACTAACATCCTTGGAATTCTCTTTTGGCTTTGTCTTTTAAATACTCTACAAACTACCCAGCCAGGGCATTCTGTCCAGCTGAGCTCAGGCCAAATATGTGGCAGACACTGACCACGTGGGACCATAGGTGAAATGGGTGAAGTGACTTTTTGAACTCACATTTTCCCTTTTCCCGACCCATGGTCTCCATATTTGGAGGCCAGGAAGGACCTTTAGGGTTTATTACAATATTATTATTTATTAAGGACAGATTCTCTGCCAGGCACTATGCAAAATGCTCTACCTTCATAATCTCATTTACTCCTCATGACAACCCTATAAGGCAGGTAAATACTACCCTCCTTTCGCAAATGAGGAAACAGACCTAGAGAGGTCATAGCTTTCCCAAGGTCATTCAGGTAGTAAGGGGTAGATCTAGGATTCAAACCTAGGTTAGGCTGATTCCACCTCTTATCTAAACTCCCAACAAGGTCATTTATTCTTTCAGAAAATCTACAGAGTCTACCCACTAAGTGTGAGACACATGGATAAGACATGATTCCTGACCCCTAGAGTCAATGGAGAGAGACATAAGTAAACAGGCAGTTACAGTCCAGCTAATAAGTACTGTGTGAGCATAGAGAAGGGACACTAGCCCAGCCTTGCACAACCCAGGAAGACTTCTGAGAGGAAGCAGAGGCCTGCAGTATAGCCATGTGATATATGGGGCTGGTACTGTACAGGAAGCATCAGGGAAAGTAAGTGCAAGGAGTTCAGTGTGGCTGGAACGTAGACGGGATGGTAAGTGAAGATGCTGAAGATGCATCTGGTGCTTTGTCTGTGTTGCAGTGACCGTTCAGGGTCATGGGTAAAGGGCCTAGGGAGGCAGCAGAGGGCTAGCCTGTGGTTAATCTCCTGTAGTGCTTGGGGTGTGGGTATTGTGGAAGCCCTTAGGGTTTCCACATATTCTTCTTTCCTGTTGGCCATTCTTTTTCCAGTGTTTTACCTTTATGATTTATACATAAAAGCTTTTATATAATGCACATATGAGGTATGAGGAATAATAAAGCCCCATATGCCCCCCATCCCATACTGGCCTCTGTTTGCAGGTGACTGTGGGAAAACACCTGATTGCTCGCATCCTGTGCCTCATAGTGCTGCCCCTGGCTCTCTACACGGCCACTTTTGCTGTTCACTTCATGGTGCTGAATAAAAGGTACAGCCAGAGCCTTTCTGGCCATTCATTTCTGGTCTGCCTCTTGACTCGAAGCCCATGAATGGGCTGTGTGATTTCCTGGGTCTATGGTTGGGATGGTAGGAGGGGGTACCTAGGAGTTTGTCCTGTTTCTTGCCTCCTATTTTCTATCCTGTGAATAACCCAAGGGCTCAGAAAGGTCAACACCCTAACCTGAAAGAAGAAGAGAATCTCCTAATAGCCACACTGCCCTTTGTCCCTGAACAAAGTTACTTGGTTAACAGAAATGGGCAGGCATAAGGGTGTGCAGTAGGAGTGATGATAATAATAACACTAAAAACAACAGCAACAGTTCCCATTTAATGAGTGTCACTAAGTATCAGGAACTACGTTCAGCATTTTGAATACATTATCTCATTTAATCATAATCGTTTATGAGTTCTTTTGATTTTCTTATATTCCCAATGTATAAGCAACTGAGGCTTAAAAATGTTAGCTATCTTGCCCAAGGTCACAAGTAAGTAGCTGAGTTGGGATTTGGACCCTAATTTCCCCAATTCCGTCACTCATATCTGTCACTCTATGCCACGCTACCACTTCAATCATACGTCTTTTAAACTAACTGAACAGAGCTATTTCCAGGGCTCCTGGCAAATTGCAATTTTCATTCCATAAACATGGCTCTCTTTTGCTGTTCCTTTCTCCACAGTGGTCCCGGTGATGGCTTCTTCAGTTCTGCCTTCCAGGCCCGGCTTTCAGGGAACAACCTTCACAATGCTTCCATCCCCGAACGTGAGTGTCCCTGAGCCCTTACAAGGGTGGAGCAGAAAGGTTTCCTGGGAGTTGAATTGGAAAAGACATGTATGACAGCTAGAGTTAGTTTAGCCTGTAGGTGACAAAGTGTGAGAAAGACCCAGTTAGATCTGGTAAGGGTACTCAGGAGAGTGAATCAGGACAAAGGAAATGCAGAGGAACACGTCCTGAGCAGCAAGCTCTTTGAGCCTGAAGAATAACTTCATTGTATCTATGAAAGCATCAAAGCCAACTCTGTGGGGAGGCCAACCAGATAGAATGTTGTGACAGAACAAGACTCTTCAGGGCCAGTGGTGGATTCCACCATGGCATTCTGTGACTCACATCCATTAATTTGTTCACAGACAGTAATCAAGCGTTAGCCATATTGGAGGCTGCAGGAATGGATACCCTCCAGAGCGTAGAGTTTGGTATAGAGAATCTGCACACATTGTGACCATGTGTTAAGTACATAAAGAGGGAACACAGAGCTATGGTGATTGAAGGGTATAAGTGATCACTTCTTCTGGGGGCTGGAGGGGTCAGAGGTGCATGGAGTAAGTCAGCTTAGAGTTGGGCCCTAGAAAAACACATAGATTTCCGCAGGTAGTAGGGGAGGAGAGAACACATCAGGCAGAAAGGATGACATAATCAAAGCCGAGTATGGGACAAAACTTGAGGCGCATGTTATATGCTGAAAACTATTGGAAATAAGGTTGAAAAGGTAGAAAGTCCAGATTCTGAGGACTCAAAATATGTGTATGAGGTGTTTGAGTTCATTAAACAGGCGGTGGAGACCCATTGGAGGTCTCTGAGCACAGAGGAGGCCAGGAGGGGTGTGCTGTAGAGAGATGACTCTGGTGGCAGAGTGCATGATGGGATTGGAAGCAGGGGGATCCTCTGGGAAGCTACTGTAGGAACTGAAACTGGGCATTGTGGTGGCAGGCTCAGGGGTAAGGAAAATGGGCATTATACAGGGGAGACTGGACATGGACAGAGAGGAAGAGAGATGTTGCTAAGGATTAGAACCCAGGTAACTATTTCCTTGAGGCAAAGACTGCATCTTACTTATTTTATCTCTCCAGTGCCTTGTTCAGTGCCTAGAACACAGTGGGCCCTCCAAGACTGTGGAAAGAATGAGAAATTGGAAAGGCAGGACGAAAAGCTAGTTTGGAAGATCAGATATTGAGTTACACATTAGAGAGGTCGACTTCGAGGTGCTTGGGGAAATCATGCAGTGAAGCCAGTGGGCTTGGAGATGATGCTTTCAAAGGAGGACTCAGCCAAGTAAAGGGATAAGTAATGCTGTGGCAGTGGCTGTGATGTATAAGAGAACAGTAGAAAGAAGAACAAGGCTTAGGTCAGGTCACTGCGAATGCATGGGAAAGAGGAAATAGGGAAGGAAGCTGCCAGAGAACGAGAAAGAGCATTTCCAGAAGCAAAGATGGTTAGCAGTATCCAGGGCTGCAGATGTTGGTCCGCATGAGAACTTAGAAAAATGGAACTATGGGGTTTAGCAAATTCCTATGCCTTATTTAAAAGGCCCAGCTCAAAGGGAGAATGAAGAAAACCAAAGACACAGGGGAAAGATTAGTCCAGAGGACTAATAGACCACAACTACCATAGCCTCCACCAGACTGAGTCCAACACAACTAGTTGGTGCCCGGCTACCAACACCAACTGCTCTGACAGGGATCACAACGGAGAGTCCTGGACAGAGCTGGAGAAAAATGTAGAACAAAATTCTAACTCACAAAAAAAGACCAGACTGACTGGTCTGACAGAGACTGGAGAAACTTTGAGAGTATGGCCCCCAGAAACCCTTTTAACTCAGTGCTGAAGTCACCCCTGAGGTTCACCCTTCAGCCAAAGATTAGACAGACCCATAAAACAAAATGAGACTAAATGGGCACACCAGCCCAGGAGCAAGGACAAGAAGGCAGGAGGGGACAGGAAAGCTGGTAATGGGGTACTCAGGGTGGAGAAGGGGAGAGTGTTGACATGTTGTGGGGTTGGTAACCAATGCCACGAAACAATACATGTATTAATAGTTTAATGAGAAACTGATTTGCTCTGTAAACCTTCATCTAGAGTACAATAAAAAAAGAGAAAGAAAAAAAATAAATAAAAGGCCTGACTCGCTAAGATCTCTTTCTTCATGTTGTCCTCTTCTTCCTCCCTGGGATTGAATTCATCCTACTCTGCTCTGGGCTCCCACCATGTCACTCAGTGTCATACCTCTGCTGGAGCAGAGCACCTGTCCATTGTCCTGCACTCGTCAGTGTGTGGAGCTGTCTTCCCCCAGACAGGGCTCTTCGAGGGCCACAACCAGCCTCCTCCACCTTTGGATCCACTGTGTAATCTACATATTCTGTCGATTGAATAAATGAGAAAAGGAGGGCAGGAGTAGGCCATCACTGGTAAAGACAGAGACCTGTTTCAGTAGAGTGGTGAATTGTAGGGGCAGCCAGATTATAGGGGATTGAGAAGAGGGACAGTAATAAGGAAAAGAGCTTCTCAATAACCCAGGGCCTGCAGGAGGAGATGCTCCTGGGCAAGCTATTTACTCTGTGTTTTGTTTTCAATTTGGAGTTGGAGGAAAAAAAACAAAATAAAAACTCCACCATTGAATAGTTAACCTTCAGCAGGTACTAGATTCAAAGGCACAAAAGGATATTTAGTGAAGGTCTGTCTTAAAATCTATCCTAATGTTGTGTCTTAGGCAGCCTTCCAGATAAAGATGCAGAGTGCTTCTTTCTTTATACTATTGAAAGGATGTACAGACCTTGACTGAAGGACAAGTTACTTCTAATCTTTTGCTATTACAAACAATGCTTTAATAATAACGCCGTTAACACCCAGCTTCTTCTTCTTTTTTTTTTTTTTTTTTACTTTTAAATGTAGTCAGCTTAGCATTTTATTTTTTTTATTGTGTTTTAGATGAAGGTTTACAGAGCAAATTAGTTTCTCATTAAACTATTAATACACATATTGTTTTGTGACATTGGTTGCTAATCCCACAACGTCAACACTGTCGCCTTCTCCACCTTGGCTTCCCCATTTCCATTCTTCCAGCTTTCCTGTCCCCTCCTGCCTTCTCATCCTTGCCTCTGGACTGGTGCGCCCATTTAGTCTCATATACATGGTTGAGCTATGTATATTATTGTTTGTTTTATGGGCCTGTCTAATCTTTGGCTGAAGGGTGAACCTCAGGAGTGACTTCAGTACTGAGTTAAAAGGGTTTCTGGGGATCATACTCCCAGGTTTTCTCCAGTCTCCGTCAGACCAGTAAACCTGGTCTTTTTTTTTTTTTTTTTTTTTTAAATACTCAGCTGCTTCTGAAGTCCTTAGGAGATAGAGGCAGGGAGGACATAGGTGAGACCCTATAGTAACTCCCTCTTGAGTTGACTCCATTGGAGTAAGAAGGCAACCATGCATGGGCTTTAGGCAGTCCTGGGCTCAGTGAACAGTCTGATAGAGGGTTAGTGAGTCCTCAGACTTTGCAGAACCCCCCTCCGACCCCGCCCTAGTCAGGGGCAGACTCTAGCACTGTATCAGCTCACTCCTTCCACTTCCTGCCTTCCTCTCAGACCTGGCCTATGGCTCTGTGATCACAGTGAAGAACCTCCGGATGGCCAGCGGCTACCTCCATTCCCACAGGCACCTCTACCCCGAGGGCATTGGCGCCCGCCAGCAGCAGGTCAGTCAGACTTTTGTGCACTTGTATTGCAGCAACACTAAACTATTTGTTGTGACTGAATGCTACAGGTATTATCTGAATGGATGAACGACCCTGTGTCCATGTTAAGGAGTGTTAGGTGTGGCTATGGTGGAAGGTGCCTGAGAGGGAGAAGCAGAATGTTGGAGAGGTTGGTGGGGCAAGATTGTGGGAGGGCCTTAACGTTACAGTAAACTTGACTTTGTTCTATAGACACTGTGGAGTCAATGAAAGTTATTAAGTGATGACAAGATGTGATTAGATCCCTGTTTTAGAAAGGTAACTCCAGAAGGAGCGTGGGGATGGATTGAAAGGAAGGACAGACTGGAGGCAAGGAACCACCAGTTAGGAGGCTGATGCAATAATCATAACAAAGATGGTGATGACCTGAACAGAGGCAAAGACCATGGGGATTGAGGTGAGCAGGTGGATGTGAGAACATGTCACAGGTGGAATGTCAGGACCAGCTAACTGATGCCTGTCAGGGATGAGCTAAGTCCAGCTCTGTTGTTGGGATGTCAGGATATGTGTGCAATAGTGCTGTTTCACCATAATCAGAACTAGAGGAGGAAGAATGGCTTTGGAGATGGAAAGGAAGAGTTTCCTTTGTGCGTTTTAGGTCTGGGGCTTGTCTCAGGAGAGAGATTTGAGTGTGTAGCATATGGGTGTTAGTGACACAATGGGATGGGTGGCCTTGCCCAGAAAGGGTGTGCAGAGGGAGGAGGGCCAGTGAAGGAACCCTGGGGAACACCAACATTTAACGCAATGTGTAAAGGTGCTCAGAGCAGAGCCAGTAGAAGAGGCTGAGAAGGAAGGAGTGGTCAGAGAGGTCAGAGAAGAACTGGAGGAGAGTACAAGGGAAGAGAGAGTCTCTGGAAGGAGAAGACGGTCAGCAATGACAAGCCGTGCAAAGATTTCAGAGAAGGCAAGGATTGAGAACGAAGCCTTTAAACTTGGCAGAATAGGAGGCTTCATAACTCTGACAGGGATAGTTTCGGTGGAGTGGCAAGGGCAGAAGTCTCAGGTGCGGTGACTTAAGGAGGAACCAGGAGGCGAGGAGGTGGAGGAAGCACGGGGTAGGCTGTTATTCTGAGAAGTTTGGAGTTAAAATGTCTCTTCTTGCAAAATGACCGATCTCTTCACTTTGCAAAAAAGTTTTGCTTCTCAAAATGCTTTATTATTACTTCCTTTTTAGTTACTAGAAAGTTAACCTAGACAGTGTGTTGGGTGGAGGGGGTATATGGGAGCTCTCTGTGCTTTCTGCATAATTTTTTATAAACCTTAAACTGCTTCAAGAAATAAAGTCTATTTAAAAAGGAGAGAAATAAAAAAGAAAATTCAGCCAGGATATCAGGTTCTAGTATCAGCTTCTCATCCTTAATTCTTCACTTATCTCTACTCCCGTGGTTCTCAGCCCTGGCTACATTTTAGAATCTCCTGGAGAGCTTCTAAAATATTCCGATGCCAGGGCTCCACCACAGATTCTGATTCAATATATAGGTTGGGGCCCATGCATTGTGCATTTTTATTTTGGTTTTAAGCTCTCCAGATGATTCCAGTCTACAGCCAGGCGGAAAACCACAGTTAGCCATTCTGTGGTGATACTTTGCCACAGGTGTCATGTGGAAGATAGTAAAGTTCCAGATGTGGCGATCAGGAACTTCTATACTGTGCAAAGAGAGAGAAAGGCTATATTCTGAAAGACCCTACTGAGGCAGTCTTAGTGTTGTGCACTTTCACCCCATGTGTTGGAGACGTGAAGCCGTGATGGTAGTATAGAGAGCACATTGGGCCAAGGGACAAAAGAGTCTGCTTTTGTCATTGACTGAATCACTTAGCCTTTCTCAGCCTGTTCCCTCATCTGTAAAATAAAGAAGACTTGACTAATTAATCTCTAGTGGCCCTCCCTGTCCTGCAGTTTAATGTCTTGTGAACGTCTCTAGGTCTCTATTTTCAAACATTTTTTAAAGCATAACCCAAACCTGCTGCCGTGGAATCAGTCCTGACTCATAGCGACCCTACTGGACAGAATAGAACTGCCCCACAGGGTTTCCAAGGCTGTCATCTTTACAGAAGCAGACTGCCACATCTTTCACCCGTGGAGCAGCTGGTGGGTTCAAACCACTGACCTTTCGGTTAGCAGCTGAGTGCTTAACCACTGTGCCACCAGGGCTCCTTTATTTTAAAGCATAACATTTATAAAACAAATGTAGAAAATACAAATTGTAGATAAGTATAAAGAAGAAAACAAAAGCAATACATAACCCCAGAAGATCAGTGTTTATCCCCATATTTTGCTGTACAACATTCTGCAGTACCTGTGTTCCTAGGAAACCTGATGTTATTTTAAAACTCCATTGTAAAAACAGATCTTTCAATGCGAAAAAGGCGCCGTGGACTATACTCACAATTAAAAAAATAATTTTTGTGTGTAGGAATTTTAATAATAATGGTTTTTGTAAAAAAAAAAGTACACATACACACACAATGTGCATGTGAACACCATAAAACCATAACATCCTTGAGCAAATCCAAGCTAGATGGATATCTAGCTTTTGTTCAGGAGTATGGACTTAATTCCTCTATGGCCACCGAAACTTTTTACCTTCTTATATACTGGTAGTCCTTGACTTACAGCATGTTCGTGTTACAGTGAACCACACTTACAACTGTCTTTTTTTTTTTTATATCTTAGCATTAGTAATATGTATGTATTAAAATATTTCTGTAAGTTTATATGCAGTGTTTTCAGCCCCTAAAGACAAATAAAAAAAATTGGATTTATAAAGATACTGATAATAAAAGATAATAATAATGAAAACTAAAAAAAAAATGAGATATTCGACTCATGTCAAAACCGACTTACAATGGAGTCGTCAGAGTGGAACCCCATTGTAAGTCGAGGACTACATGTTTTTTTAAAATTATTTTTGTAAAATATCTCTAACAAAAAATTGCCATTTTAACCATTTTTTAAGTGTATAATTTAGTGACATTAATTAGTCACTATTTTGTGCAACCATCACCACTATCGATTTCCAAATGTTTTTCATTACCCCATACAGAAAACTCTTAAGCAAGATGCAGAAAGATACAAAGAGACAAATTAAAATAGCTCTGTGGGGAAAGACCTCCAGGTGCGGAAGGAAAGAGAGAATCACACTCCCCAGTGCTGCTTCTGAGCTCCGTTGAGAAGGGTGGCCTCTTCGGGCTGGTGGCTGGGGATTCCAGAAGAGGCTTAAGCAATGTTGATTTGCTGCTGATTGTCCTGTGGCCAGCTGCGCTGATAATTATAGTATTCTCCCTCCCACCTTCTCCTCCCCCTAGGTCACCACTTATTTGCACAAGGACTACAACAACCTGTGGATTATCAAGAAACATAACACGAACTCAGGTAATGTGGTAGAGAACTGATGCTTTTTGTGTTCTTACTCTGAGCCCTCCTTAGCATTTCTCATGCATCCAAAAGAATGATACTAAGTTGGGCTTTTCTGAGCATTCTTTTTCGACATCTTTACTAATCTCAATTATCCTTTCAACATTTATTTGTTGAGCACTTACTATGTCCCAAGCCCTGTTGTAGCCATAGAGGATAAGCAGTGAGCAAGACAGATAAGCTGTCACTCTTAGAACTGTTGTTTTAAAGCCAGACAGCAGGGCCAAGGCTCAGACTGAGTCCAGGGAAAGGTTACCTGGGCATGCTGCAGGGGCTTATGAGTAGCCCCAACTGAGGGCACATGGCAGCTACTCTCATTTCTCATGTGAAGGACTCCCAGCATGCATTGCAGCTCAAGTTATCTTGATAAGATAGAGTGCTGCTCACTGGCCATTCCTAGACTGGGACAGTCAGTTGGAGATCTGAGGGCCTGCCAGCCTTGTGGCTGGGCTTTGGCTGGGCTGGTACTTGGAGCCTCACTTGGATGCCTGCTGAGCTGCCCTTAACTGGCCTGGGGAAAGCTGCCCTGAAGCACACCTATCAGGTTCTCAGGGCTTTATGACAAGGGCTGTATTGGGATCTGTCTTTGGGCAGACAGCTAACTACCTGCAGGCTGTCCCTTCTGCTGCAGCCGAGAAGAGAACGGAGGGCATCTCTTGCTTACCTTCCCAAGCCCCTGCTGATTGTCCTATACCACAGGTATTCTCTGTCATGCTTCACTGAACATCACCTGGCTGAGGCTATCCCGGGTCAACCGCATGTATCTAAATTCATCCTTTTTGTTCCTTTCCCCACCTCCTCCTACTGCTATGGTTTTTAGACTAAAAATGTGACACACATAACCACTGTCTTTGCATCCTACTTCTCAGTAATATAAATTAGGACAATATTGGGCAGGGTGTAACCTGGTCTATTATTCTTTGTGGCTTCTAGGTTAAAATGGTTTCATTTTAACCGAGGGACTAAGGATTTGTGTGAAGGCAGATGTTGTTAGGTGCCGTCGAATTGATTCCAACTCATAGTATACAACAGTGTACAACAGAATGAAACACTGCCCGGTCCTGTGTCATCCTCATGATCGTTGTTATGCTTGAGCCCATTGTTGCAGCCAGTGTCAATCCATATCATTGGGGGTCTTCCTCTTTTTCACTGACCCTGTACTTTACCAAGCATGATGTCGTTCTTCAGGGACTGATCCCTCCTGATAACATGTCCAAAGTGTGAGACTGAGTCTCGCCGTCCTTACTTCCAAAGAGCATTCTGGTTGTACTTCTTCCAAGAAAGATTTGTTCATTCTTTTGGCAGTCCATGGTATACTAAATATTCTTTGCCAACACCATAATTCAAAGGCATCCGTTCTTTGGTCTTCCTTATTCACTGCTCAGCTTTCGCATGCATATGAGGCAATTAAAAACACCATGGCTTGGGTCAGGCTCACCTTAGTCCTTAAAGTGGCATCTTTGTGAAGGCAGATAACTACAAGAATTTCGATGTGGGAACTGTGTACACTGATGTCTTTGTGTTTTTGTTGGCTATAAGACCTACCTCCCAAGGGAAAAAAAACACCCATATGAAATAAAATTTTCTTCTCCATTGACTTATTGATTTATCTTGCTAATTAAACTTTTTATGAGGCCTTAAATGGCAGCATAGGGGTGGGCATCTCTGCAGTTGAGTTTTCTGATTCTCTTGAGAACCAGCAATTTGCATGGGCAAATTTATCTCTCTTGACCTTGATCTATTTGTACAATGTTAGTGTCTCACTATTCAGGACAGAAATTTGCAAGGATCCGTTCTGTGTTGCTGTGATTACTGCCAGCTCCTCTTTCATGTCATCACCTTTCTAGAGCCTGATTGGTCTTGACTTTCAGATGATGCAGAAGTAGTTCTTTTTTTTTTTTTCCCCATAATTTTATCATATTCTTGGCCTCACACTTAGCAAGTCTATTGCCAGAGACAAGATAATCACTGCCAGAATTTGCAGGATTTATCATTTGATTTTGAGGCGAGCTGGGCAAATGGTTATTTGCATGGAATTAATTTTTGGAAGACTATATGACTACTAAAATGAAAATCTTATTTAACTTCCCAGTTTAAAAATCTCTAGTGGGGCTTCCATGACTGTTAGGAGGGGCGGATTACCCAGTGGGCAAGGTAAGCACAGTGTTTACCTAGCTTACCAGATTCACCTGTAGTGAACAATTTTACATAGGTTTCAGCACATCAGAGATTTTTGATGTGGTGAAACTCATGTGAAATTATTCACTACAGATTAGTAAGTAAGCACATGTAAGCCTATATTTGCCTTGCTTACTGGGTCATCTGCCCCTGTCAGGGAGTGTAATTTTGAAGAGAGGCTTTGATTCTGTAGGAAGGTGCTGTGGGGTTGGGAGAGAAACAGATGCCAACCATACCTAGAAGCAGAATCTTTGATGTAGTGAAAAAATGTGAAATTGTTCACTACAGATGATCTGGTAAGCAAGGTAAGCACCATGCTTACCTTGCCTACTGGATAATCCTCCCCTGCCTGTCAGATAAAGGCCACTTTCCCTAGCCTGACATATACAATCTGGCCCTGCTTGTTCACCACCCTTATTGCCTATTCTACTCTCCTTCCTGCCCCACCCATCCTAGCCATTTGAAACCATTTGCCACTGATCATATGAGTTTTGTTCTTTCATAGCTCTGTTCCTTTGCCCCACTTGTTCACCTGCTAAAATTCTCCCTGTTCCTTAAGAGTCATTTCAAGCCCTTTTCTAATTCTCTGAGGCAGTCAGGTGCCCATTCTCTTTGGTCCCACAGCATTCTGTTAGTACTTCTAGCACATACTACCAAATCAAAAACCAAACCCATTGTCATCGAGTCGATTCTGACTTGTAGTATAATTGTTTGATTACTAATAGGCCCTCAATTAATACTAGGTTAATGGATGAATGATTTCAGATATCAGTGTTTGTTTCTTCTTGGCAGATCCCCTAGATCCTTCATTTCCAGTGGAGTTTGTGAGACATGGAGACATCATTCGATTAGAACACAAAGAGTAAGTAAATTTGCCGTTTAGGGTAAATGAATGAAATAGGCACCAAGGGTGGGGAGTCCTTTTAAGCTGGAGATAAACAGAAGTGAAATTTGGATGACAATCTAGTAAATAGAATCAGTCTGCTGTGCTACAATGGGAGAACCATTTTATGAGGGTTGGTGAAATTAGCAGGCTACCTTTGCCTGACTATTTTGGTTTTGGGGCGCTTTGAACTTTGAGGGTACCTTTCAGTTTCTGTTTTGCTAGAGGAAAAAAGAGTTTATTGGAGCTTCTTAACTGGCTACCTTTAGAAAGATCTGGGAGTCTTTTTCCAAGAATATGGCAAGTTAGTTTATTTAATCAACGTCCTCATTAAGAATGCTGGGATAATATAAAAGCATTTTCTTAAAAGCAATAGAGAGCTGACAAGATAGTATGGAGTTACCAGGCCAAAATTTAAGTGAAAGGGGGAGTCCAGAGAAATAAATGGGACACTGGAACCACTTCTGCCTTGATCCCACAATCTTGAGTTTTGATTTTTTTATACTGCCTCCTGAGAGGAGGGATTTCAAAGTCAAAGCTCTAGGCTTACTCAGAGTGGTAAATTTAATGTGATCTTCCTCCAAAATTTGGAACCCTAGAAGGCCACATCGTTTTTTTTTTTTTCCAATAAATGTTTTTATTGAATGAATGAATATCAGGCTTGACATGTGTCTTAGTCATCTAGTGCTGCTCTAACAGAAATACCACAAGTGGATGGTTTTAACAAAGAGAAATTCATTCTCTCACAGTCCAGTAGGTTACAAGTCCCAATTCAGGGCATCAGCTCCAGGAGAAGGCTTTCTCTTTCTGTCAGCTCTGGAGGAAGGTCCTTGTGATGTATCAGTCTTCCCTTGGTCTGGGAGCATCTTAACGCAGGAACCTCAGGTCCAAAGGACGTGCTCTGCTCCCGGCACTGCTTTCTTGGTGGTATGAGGTTCCCATGTGTCTCTGCTCGCTTCTCTCTTTTATATCTCAAAAGAGATTGGATTAAGACACTATTTAATCTTGTAAACCTCATCAGCATAACCTCATCACAGTGATAGAATTTACAACACATAAGGAGATCACTTATAACCTCATCAGAGTGATAGAGTTTACAACACATAAGGAAATCATATCGATTACACAATCATACAATACTGGGAATCATGACCTAGCCAAATTGCTACACACATTTTTTGGGGGACACAATTCAATCCATGACAACATGGAAACTAACTCTAATGCCAATTACAACTCAAATGTTATTGTTCCCTCCTCATTGGATAGGGTTGAATTTGGAAGGTTTATCTCTAGGGCAGAATCATCTGGAGGCTCCTGCAACTTAAATGTCTGGCACCTGGGCTGAGATGACTTGAAGAATAGGACTGTTTACTAGGAATCAGAACGTCTACATGGCCCTTTCCATGTGGCTTGTCTTGCTTGCATCATGGCGGCCTTGTTTTAGTCAGACTTCTTTTTAGAAGGCCACATCTTTAGGGTACAGGTGAACTAGAAGTAAATCTGCCCTATCCACCTATCTCCAGGGAAAGTTACTTTGGTACTGAGAAGAGTAGGAGGTGGGGAGGGGACTATCCCTAGTTCTTGAGAATTTGTAACTACCAGTTTATCCTCACATGGATTTGTAGCCTAAATTTGTATCGCCTGGATGGTCTCAAAATTCTCAAACGGTGCATTTAAATGAATATGATCCTGGACTGGCAGTGCCTCCTAGGTGCCTGGCTAAAAGCAAATGCAAATCCTCTTTTGGGGAAGACATTGTCACCCATTCCCACAGACAGTTTTTCAGCAACAATGAATAGTACACAGTAAAAATGACTAAGCACACAAGGAAATAGTGTAAGAACCAGCAGAAACAATGGACAGTAGAAGTACCCTTGCCAAGATTTCATGTACTGGAATTATCAGACACAGATTTAAAAAAAACATGACTGTACGTATATAGAAAAGAGATTAGCAGTAGTTTTCCTAGGGAGTTGGATTATGGATACTGTTAAATTTTATTTTATTATCACCAAATATATTTTATTAATAAAGTAAAGTTTTTACAATGAACATTTATTACTTATATAATATAGATAAAAGTAAGTTATTATAAAAATCAAAATAAATAAAAGCTAAATTAACCCTTCCTTCCCACCACAGATCCCCACTTGGAGAAACTGGTGATGAGAGTAGAATGGGAGTGGGGAGGTTTACCTATCCCAGGACATATGTAGATTGGGAGATGTCATTTTTTTTCCCCCCAAACCTGCTTCATCAGTCAGACTAGCAAAGTACTTCAAAGCCACCAAATGTGTGAAAGCCACCTCCCACCCCACCCCACCCTACCCCCACCTGAAGGCAGCCCCTTCTTGGAATGTAGTCCAGTACTCTTACCATCTGTCCCTCCTGATTTGGGCTCTTCTCCAGTTCTCTGGATATTTTTTGCAAGTAACTAGGCAAGAAGTTCCTGATATGTTGTATTTCATAGTTTACATTTTAATTTTTCAGATCCTGATAGCTGACTCTGAATATTCTTAGTAAAAGAAGCAGCACTGCACATTTCACTCTTTTCCTCAGGATAACTCCGGAGAATCACTTCTCTCTCTTAACTTTCAGGACTTCTCGGAACTTGCACAGTCACTATCACGAGGCGCCCCTGACCCGGAAGCACTATCAGGTCACTGGCTATGGCATAGTAAGTGAGCAATCGGGGTGTGAGCAGGATGTAAAAAGTTGTGGGACCTGGCTCAGGGCCATGTGGCAGAACATCTTCCCCAGAATTCTGGAATGTTCCTAAGGATTGGAGGCTGCACAGCAGCTCTGACATTTGGGAGCTTTTTGACTAGGGTTGCTGTGGGAAAAGTAACCTATGAGATCTATTTGTCCTCATCCCATTCCTCCCATAATAACTATGCTATTTATATATTCTGACACTTAATAAATGTCAAATATAAATACTATTTGAGTTCCTTTTAAAAATCACATGGGCCATAGAAGCTAAGGGCGCACAATACTGCCCCAGATGAATATGTAAGTTTATCCTTTGCCAGAGCCCAAATTCTCATTGGCTTTATTTTTAAGCATCACTTCCCTGATCTGTAGAGGGATGTTATCCACATGAATTTTGGATTTTTACTGCCTCAGGGAGATGCAGTTAATAGAGGAAGCTCTATGAGTACTTATGGCTTGTGGAGTAATTTGAAGACAGAGACAACTAGTGGGAAACTATATTTATGACTTTTAGTTACAACTCCTCCCTAGGGCTTTGGTGTCTCAATAAAGATTCTGGTTCCATAAGGTGGATTTCCCAACCCTCTTTCTATTTACTTGTCCCATATTGTACTAGAGCCAAGACTCTTTTTCTTGTGTGCATCTCCTGAGAAGAATTAGACACAACTGTCTTAATTTTTAAAGTATAATATCCAGGCCAGACTTTTCTGGCTTAGATGAGTGAGTATCCAGATGGCCACGGTAATGGATGTAAATGGCCCAAATTTAGTTTCTGTTGGCTCAGGCTAATGTCTTGAGTTTGCTGGTTTAAGAGCAGAAACATGTATTTAGAACTTAAGTCCCAGTGTACTGAAGTGAAGAATTGGACTTCTGGCTCTAGGAGTTATACTGCTCTTCTTGGTTATAACAGTGAGTGCTGGGCAGTATTAATTACTCGGCATATTTATATGGCCCTCTTCTTCCCTTTCCACTTCATTCATTAAGACTGGTTCAGATTGCTTTGGTCTTTGACCTTTATAACATGGTGGCATTTGAAATGTGCCTGTGCTTTGGCCATCTCCCTTTTCTGACACCTTTTCTCTAAGGTCATCTCACTTTCATTGTGGCAGAATGGGACAGGGGACTCAAACGATTTCTGGCGGATTGAGGTTGTAAACAGAAAATTTGGAAATCGGATCAAAGTGCTGAGAAGTCGAATTCGCCTCATCCACCTGGTCACAGGTTGTGTTCTGGGCTCCTCAGGAAAGGTCCTGCCCAAGTGGTGAGTCTTTGGGGCTTTAATGTACCAGTAAAGGCTCATGCTTTTCCTTTCTGTACTGTAAGGAGTATACCAGAAGCTTCCATTTCCCAGTGATCAGTGTTCACCTCAGGTTTTTCTTAGTGGTAGATGGAGGGGAAAAAGTCATCAGGTATGTATGGAGCACAGAGCTCCAGGGTAGCTTTGGTGTTTCATGCATTTTGATAGTTGAACATTTGTACATCTGGCTTGTGGTAATAACTCACTAGGTCTATGTCTCTTTCTTAAATGGGAATATGGTAATCTAGACTATTCCTAGGATAGCTGTAGAATATACAAGTGTGAGTTTGAAAAAAGAAGGGCCACTGGTTCAAAAAGAGAAAGATTCCACAGGTTTAAGGGTAGTAGATACACTCTTGGTAGATTTCAGATCTGCTGAGGAACATGGTGACTGCTTTTCACAGGGGCTGGGAGCAGTTGGAAGTTACTTGCACTCCATACCTGAAGGAGACCCTCAACTCCATCTGGAATGTGGAGGACCATTTTAATCCCAAACGTGAGTGAGATCACTTCCTTGGCTGGCTCTAACAGAACATTTATAAATAACCCATATTTTAGAGAAGTAAACGTTTATAGACTCTGCTGCCACTTCTTCTTATCGTTGCCACTTTCTTCATCTTTTAAATCTAATCTTTTCATATAAGTTGTCTGTACCTAGATAAGCTAGCTCCTTTTTCTTCCCATCCACTTTCTCCTTAAACTCTTTTCCCTAAAGTGATCAAGGACCTCACTTGGGGCCAGGGCTAGCTGCCTCTTCTCATTTTCCTGGCCTCTCACTGTATTTGACTCTTCTCCTTGCTGTCTGAATACAGGTCCATCTGTCCTGTTTCCCTCTGGGCTTTTCTATCTCCTGAACCATGGGTACACCAGCCCCACTCCCAACCCAGCCCCCAAGGCTTAGAGCAGGCAGGTATTTCCCTTTATGCCCCTGTGTAGAGCTCCGTCTATCCCCACCTCCAGCCAACACTTTTACAGAAAGTTATGTCCACAGCCCTGCTCTGACCCCCACATCTATACACCCAGGTACCACATTGACACTTTCACTTCAGTGTCATCTTTAACTCAATAAGTCTTTGGATTCATCATCTGTCTTGCTAAGCTAATTCCTTCCTCATGCTTGATTTCTCCTTGTCTCTGTGCTTCCTTCTTAGTTCTTCTCACCACCTAATCTAGCCAAACCAATTCATTAATTAACTAACGAGACAACTCTTTATTGAGTGTGCCAGAAACCATGCAGGGCCCTGGGGATGTGTTGTTGAATGAAATAGACTCGGTCCCTGCCCTCATAAAGGCCTTATGTCACAGACCTTTGACCTAACAGGAGAGAGCAGCGTTTGAGCCAGTACCACAGTGAAGGCTGATAGGCCAAGAGTTGTAGTAGCACCAAGGTGGGGAGGCCTCGTTGTCTGCTTCCTCTGTATTTCTCAGAATGTCCAAAGAGTGCTTAATACAAGCAGAATAAATGATCAAGGATTGGGCCCAGCTTTCAGCCATCTCAAAACTCTCACCTACCGGTTAGTCATCTGGTCAGGAAGGCTGCCCTTGGACTTTGGTGGGAATGTGGATACCATGAACAGACAGACTATGGGGAGAGAGTATGTGACAAAGGCTTTCTCCTGTTGTTTCTTTTTCCAGTGCCAAACATCAGTCTGGATGTGCTGAAGCCCAGTTTTCCTGAGATCTTGCTGGAGTCCCACATGGTCATGCTCCGGGTACTGTGGCCCTCCTCATGCAGCAGGCTTCTCTAAGCTCTTAAAAACCAAACCCAATTCCGTCGAGTTGATTCCAACTCATAGCAACCCTGTAGTCTAAGTTCTTGTGCATCCATAAATTTGGCTTACAAATCAGGAGCCATGGTTTAGAACCACTGCCCCCTCGTGGAGAACTTTGAAAGTGTCTTCATTTACTAGTTTACTTAATCTTCAAAGGCATTATTTCCCTTATCACAGAATGATGATGATGGTGATGATGATTACAGTAATACCAATGAAACTTGTATCACTCTTATGTGACAGGCACTGCTCTAAACACTGTGTATATATATATTCATTCATTTAATACTTATTATAATCCTATGAAGATTTTTATTATCCCCAGTTTACAGATGATGGGACTAAGGCACAGAGAGGTTAAGGAGCCTGCCCAGCTAAGTGTGAGAGGTTGATCCAGGCTTCAAAGCCCATGTCACAGGCTTTCAGAGTCACTGCCAGTTACCACTATATTCCTCTGTCTCTAAGTAATTTTCACATTTGTTCAGGTGGCAGAGCCCCAGAAAATCATAATGCTCTTAGTTGAATATCATGAAACACTGATACTTCATTCTGTCATATCAAATTAGGATCAATTTTATTGGTAGCTAATCTAAGGAGCCCTGCTGGTGCAATGGTTAAGCACTTGGCTGCTAACCAAAAGGTCGGCAATTCGAACCCATCAATGGCTCTGAGGGAGAAAAGACCTAGTAATCGTCTCCCGAAAGATTACAGCCTGGGAAACCCTATGGGGCAGTTCTACTCTGTCCTGTAGATAGGGTCGCTATGAGTTGAAATTGACTTGACAGCACACAACAACATATCTAAGTGTATCTTTTATACACAGCATAAAATCCCAACCGTGAGCCCACTCACGTTCCCAGAGAGAAACAAACTAGAGGGCATGGTTGATTCTTTTACGTTTTTCTAAGACTCATTGTTTGACCTCCCTCTATCCTCTTGTCACCTGCTATTGCTCCGTAGCTGACAAGCAGTCATAGCATCAAAGATTTAAGAACAACTGAGAGAGGAAAAAATTGAGAGGACTCTATCCATTAGCTGAAATTCATTAGCTGTGAATTGGGAAAAGTGCTACAGTGAGGTGTTTGGGAGAAGCCCCTACTCTGACTTGTGGGAACTCAGTGTTGTGTAGGAAAGACGTTTAAGAACCACTGGCTCTCAAGCATGATTTTCACTCCACCCCTGTAGCTGCAGGGAGGTGTATCGTTGTTATTTTCCCTCTGGCGAGCCATTGTCAAATGGGCTTTTCTAGAAGCGGTTATGCAAGCAGCACTCAGTAAATATAGTGGACTTATTTCACCAGATTAAATAAAAAATTCAAATTCTGTCATTTCTGCACATTGAGTGGTGATGAGTTGACATTAAGCAGTCTGGGTCACTTCTTGTCTGACTTTCTGCTTGTAGCTGTCACTGTGGCCTGATGACACAGCTCTTTTGAATATCTACCTGTCAGTCATAATAGCATTCTAGATCTAGATAGAATTTTAACACTAAGTCTAAAGAGTTTCATTTCTTTCTTCTTTCGTTATCTAAGAGGAAGAGTCAAAGAAGAAACGGGACGTAAGGGACTTTCTTATTTAACCAGTGTGGAGTCAAGGAGGGAAAGAGCTCAAAAGCGAGTCCAGATGACAGAAACTGCAGGGGGAGTGCTCTCCTGCCAATTGAGTGGAGGGTCTGAGGCCTGGGTGGACAAGGCTGGCTTGCCTGGTGAGGCTAGCTGGAAGGAGCCCACTCTAGATACTAAGCATAGAGAACAACTTACAGACGTATATGCCTATAATGGCTATAAAATGCTTCCTTCTTCCATCTCTTGGTTTAGTAAAGGAGCTGGATTTCTCAGTTTAATGTAGTGAGTAGGACCCTTGGCTTATTACAGCTCTGGCTGGAGTCCCCGAGTTTGAGAGTAAGCTGTACTGGTTTGAAGGAATTGATTTCCCTCAGCGGCCACTCCAGTAGTCTAGAGTGATTCCTTCCTTGTTCTGAGGCCCTTCAGGTAGCCATAGTGGTTTGGGGGCTGTGCACCTGGCTCCTTAGGGTCTGACACCCTCTTGGCAACTTTGACCCTGAAGGAGCAACCCCGGGTCATAGGGACGCATGCTAACTATTTCCAACCCCTTGGGGAGTTGGATTAGTAAGGCACTGGATGGCAATTCACTTAACCAGACCTTCTGGAGCTTTCTTGGGCTCGATCAGCAGCTCTCTCAACCTAGGCCAATTTTTCCCCCCAGGGGACATTTGGCAATGTCTGGACACGGGCTGTCATAACTAGGGTGGGGGAAGTACTGCTGGCATCTAGTGAATAGAGGCCAGGGATGCTAAACATCCCATACTGCACAGGACAGCCCCCACAACAAAGTCTTATACAGCCCAAAATGTCGATAATGCTGAGGTTGAGAAACCCTGACCTACCTCATATCACCTTACTCCCCTTCTAGGGAAATGCTTTCTCAGGGTGCCCTGATGATGAGGCTGAGACCAGTCCTGTGGTTAGTGTCTGGGATCCTGATCCTGTTCTTTCTTGCCATGTAGAGACAGGCTACTGGATGAGAGGGCTGTGTCTGGGTCCTTCAGGCTAAAGTGTGCATTCTCAGCAGGTGTGATATGACCCAAGGGGTGAAAATTTGTTCCTGGAGGGTAAAATAAATCTTACCTTTTTTATGTGTGAAGCACAGGCATACATACAGTACATAAACAGATGTACAGTATAGCACGGTATTAAATTTTTATGGAGAGGTTTAGGGGGAAAATGTCTAAAAAGGCTTCTGGGGGTGGGATGGCAGTGATGAAAAAAAAATTTTTTTGAGAAACACTGGCCTGAAGTAATGTTTTCCAAGTCGAGGCACTCTTCAGAGTTTCTAGGTTTCTGTTTGAAATTGGCCTCCCACACCCCACTCACCCACATCTTGACACCTTATCTGTGACATGGAAAATGGGTATATATTTTGTGCCCGTGGGAAATAGGTCCCTCATTCCCTGTTGTCTTCTTTCTCTCAAGCTTAGGAGGTCCGAGTGGACTGTCTGCTGGGAAATGGAGGCCTGCTTGTTTCGGGGAAGTAAGGCAATTGTTGTAGGCAGGCTGGCAGGCTGAGAATGGGTGGCTGATTTTCCTACAAGGGAGGGAGGGGAGAGAGGGTGGCTCTGACACTTAGCCACATATCAGAGATATGTGGCCTCCCATTTCTGCCAGCCCTATAGGTCTCCGTCTGACTTGCTTTTTTTTTTTTTTTTGTTACCGTCCTGCAGGGGAACAATGGCCTCAAACCCAAGGATAATGACTTCACATCCAAACCGTGGCACTGGCCTATCAACTACCAGGTAGGGCCCAAGGCTAGAGTTCCTCCCAGGAAATGGAGACAAGAAGGAGATCACTGAGATTTGGTGGGGAGAGGAGATGTGCTTGGGTAGACAGGCGAGGGTGGGATGGGTTGGCCAGAGACAGGGCTCTATTTTCTGATTCTGACCAGCCTTCCCAGAGAGCTCATGTAGAATTGCACCTTCTGAGCCTCCGCCCCACCCTCCCTGTCTGAAAGGTAACCAGTCTCACTCCCCTTGGCAGAACGAGGGCCGGGGATGAGCTAGGCCCTGGATCAGCAGCGTGTTCTCTGCCCCACAGGGCCTGCGCTTCTCAGGGATCAATGACACGGACTTCCGAGTCTATCTTCTTGGCAACCCAGTGAGTGCTCTGTGCGTTCCAATTTTGGCCCTTGAGCATTTGCCTGCAGAGAGCTGCTGCTGTCCTCTCATCCTGCTGTTCTCATTTCCATGCAGGTGGTTTGGTGGCTGAACCTGTTGAGCATTGCCCTCTACCTCCTCGCAGGGAGCTTCACTGCTGTGGCTCTGCAAAGAGGAGTGCACCTGCCAGCGGAGGTTGAAGGTCAGGTCCCTGGGCCGTCCCTGGCAGCTGGCATGATGCCTACACTCCTGGGGGAGAGCTGGCCGGCCTGCACAGGGGGCATCCTTTGCCTTCACTGTCCCCCTCTCCTTTCTCCTTTGCTTTTGAAAGGTTACAGTCAACAAATGCCCAAGTGCTGTGTTAAACACTTTACATCCTCCTAAAAACCCTGTAGGATAGAATATTATTACCCCCATTTTATGGATTAGGAAATGAAGGCAAAGTAGGTTAAGGAACTTGTCCTAAGATATATAGCTAGTAAGTGATAGAGCTGAGGTTGGAATTCAAGTAGTCTGACTTTAGAGCCTTCACTTTTTTTTTTTTTTTAATAATATTTTATTGTGTTTTAGGTGAAAGTTTACACAGCAAATTAGATTCCCCTTTAACAATTTTTATACAAATTGTTCCATGCCATTGGTTACGATTTCTACAACGTGTCATCATTCTCATTATTTCCATTCTGTTTGTTCTGTTTCTATTGATCTAGCCTCCTTCCCCTCCTTGACTTCTCATCTTTGCTTTTGGGTAAATGTTGACCGTTTGGTCTCATATAGTTAATTGTATAATGGAGCACATTACTCATGGGTAATACTGTTTATTTTTATAAGCCAATCTATTATGTAACTGAAAGGTGGCCTACAGAAATAGTTTGAATTCCAACTTCAAAGAGTATCTTAGGGCAATAGTCTCGGAGGTTCCTCTAGTCTGTATCTTGCCTTGTTCAGGAATTTGAGTTTTGTTCTACATTTTTCTCTCATTCTATCCGGTACCTTCTATTGTGTCCCTGGTCAGAACATTTGGTAGTGGTAGCCAGGCACCATCTAGTTCTTCTGGTCTCAGGTTAGAAGAGGTTGTGATTCATGTGGGCTGTTAGTCCTGTGGACTAGTTTCTTCTCTGAGCCTTTTATTTTCTTCATTCTCTTTTGCTCCATATGAGTAGAGACCAATAGTTGTATTTTAGATGGCTGCTTCCAAGCTTGTAAGACTCTAGATGTTACTTACCAAACTAGGTTGTAGAACGTTATCTTTGTAAACTATGTTATGCCAATTGACTTAGCTGTCCCCCAAGCCTATGGTCCCAAATCTCTTGACCCAGTAAACCAATCCTGCGAGTAGTTTGGATATGTCTAGGAAGTAACTGTGCCCCCGATGTGGTTTGTTATATATATGGATATATATTCAGTGCACAACAAATGTATGTATACATATGCCTGCAGGTACACCTATACGTGCATGTGCTTTTACTCGCCCATGCCTTCCTATACACAATTAAGCATCCATATCTACCTATGTAATCACACACGTGTTTTTTTGGTTGTTTTTACTGTTGTTATAAAATTCTGTATGTTATAGCATTTACTGAAATTGTCCCTCAGAACCTTCACTTTTAACTATATGCTATACACAGAGCTGCCCATCTTTTCTCTTCTGTCCCTTCCTTGTCCCATGGTCCTGTTCTCTAGTGGGGCAGAGAGGAGCCCCAGAGCACAGTGTATGGGTTCCCATCCTAGTGCTGTCCTGGTAACTTTAGTGGCCAGGCTGTGGACCACAGCATCTGAGAAATTACTCATAGTCTCAGATACTACCCCCTCCCCCACCTCTGTCCTCATCTCTGCCCCCCACCAATCCCCCTGTCTGCCACTGCAAAAACATGTGTGGCAGCAAAGAAGTAGGGGTTGGAGGTAGTGAGGGAAGCTGTCAGCAGGGTGTATAGAATTATGGTTTTTGTAGAGGCCAGACTGCCTCCTGCCCAGCAGCCAGCATCAGGCCTCCTGCTGGTGTTGGGTGCCTCTGCCATTGGTGTCAAGACCTCACCAGCTGGGTCTTGACCAGGGCTTTCAAGATGTGGCAGCTTCAGGTCTGCTGTTCTTCAAGTTGCTGAAGGGTTGTTTGTGTTGGGCCCCATGAGGGAAGGGGAGACCCAGTGCGGTGATATGACTTACTCAAGGCCACACAGCAAAGAAGAGGCAGAGCTGGCTTAGAGCTTGGGAGTTCTGCCCCTCCCTGTCCTCTGACTAGGGCTATGCTACTTGGGATCCAGGGCTGTCCCAGGTCCTTCTACGAGGAGGTGGTCAGGCCCTGCTTGGCTGGGCGCTCCATTACGTCCCGTTCTTCTTGATGGGCCGGATCCTCTACTTCCACCACTACTTCCCAGCCATGCTCTTCTCCAGCATGTTGACAGGTCAGTGCTGCCCACCTGTTTTGGGTGATAATGTGGTACATTGTGGCTGGGGTGCGGCGTGGAGGAAGAGGCTACCATGGACCCACAGGGCTGAGAGCGAATCTTTCTGCTTCCCTGACTTGGGGTGGCTTCTTTCTCTTGCACCCTAGAGTCGTTCTCTGACAGGCTGGTAGGGTTTCTTTTCTCTTCACTAGGGATTCTGTGGGACACACTCCTGCGGCTCTGTGCCTGGCGCCTGGCCTCCTCCTCCCTGGCCAGAGGCATCCATGTGGGGGGAATCCTGAGCCTGCTCCTGGGAACTGCCTACAGGTGAACAGTGCCCCCCCCCACCAGCACTCAGTGGTGCGTCAGCCCTGGATGCATTTTGGAATCACCTGGGGTGCTCTTAAAACATACCGGTGCCTGGGCCCCTCCCCAGAGATGCTATTCAGTTGGGCTCAGGTAGAGCCCAGTCACCGCAGTTGTAAAAGCTCCCCCAAAAACGCACTGTTGTCAAGTCGATTCTGACTCATAGCATCCCTACAGGACAGAGTAGAACTGCCCCACAGGGTTTCCAAGGCTGTAATCTTTACAGAAGCAGACTGCCACGTCTTTTTCCTGAGGAGCAGCTGGTGGATATGAACCACCAACCTAAAAGCTCCCCAGGTGGTCCTAATGTGCAGCCAGATATGAGAAACACAGGGCTGACTCTTTGCTT
Organism: Trichechus manatus latirostris; assembly: GCF_000243295.1. NCBI lineage: Eukaryota > Metazoa > Chordata > Mammalia > Sirenia > Trichechidae > Trichechus > Trichechus manatus. The sequence goes on along the minus strand of NW_004443946.1, from coordinate 30,174,715 downwards.
TCTTACCCTCTGCCAGTGGTTCCCAGCACACCTGAAAGGACACCCCTGTTTAGTCACAGTGGCTCCCTACCGGCATAGTCTGAGTGGGGTGAGCGAGAGAGGGTGGACAGAGTGAGGGAGGGATGTGTGGTCGGCTTGGAATCACTGGAAGGAGGGTATGGTTGGAAAGCGCCCCTTCCCTCCCCCATCCCTGCTGGCCTCACAGATCCCCCTGTTGAGAATCCCTGAGTAGCAGGGGGCACAAACTCCTGTGACTTAGGGACCAGGCAGGGACAGAAAAGCATGAACAGGGAATGGTGGCTGTGACCTGAGAGTGATGTCTTGGCTCAGAGGGTTAAAACCACATTTTAGGAAACACTCTGGGCCAGACAACCCGTGACCAGACTCCTGGACTGTTGTTTTTTTTTTTCTCCCCTGGTCCTCTTGGGCCAGAGTGCTTTCTTTTATTGCCATTAAGCCAGCATCTAGGCTCTCCAACTACTGTGTGCCCAAAGGCAAACTCAGACCATTGTGGGGGTGGAAGGGATGTGCTTTGTATGTTGAGGTCTGATGAGTAGGTAGGGCTGAGTTACAAACTCTGAAAAGCCCGTGCCTCAGCTGAGGCCCTGGGATGCCGACGGCTTCCCTCTGAATTCTCTCTCACAGCTTCTACCTCTTCCACCCTCTGGCTTATGGAATGGTTGGCCCCCTAGCCCAGAACCCCCTCAGTCCAATGGCAGGACTAAGGTGGCTGGAATCGTGGGACTTCTGAGACCACTGCAAGGACTCCACGCTGGGTCCAGGAACTGCCCGGAGACAGCCAGCTGTGGAGCCAGTCCCTGGGCCCTCCTGGCTGTGGAGAAAGCTGCCCGGGAGCCTGAGGAATTCTGCTGCCTGCCAGGACCAACCTCTAGGGGGTGAACCTGGAGTGGATTTAGCCCAACACTGGAGAGAGCCACAGCTGGGTCTGCAGCCCTATGGCAATTCCACAGCAGGGGCGGCTCTGCAACTGAGGACAACATCTCTCAGGCCCATTTCCCCAAGTGTGCTACATGAGGGAGAATGAGTGTGAAAGAGGGTGGGTGTGAGTGTGTGGGAGTGTGTGTAGGTGTGAGGGTGTATGTGTCCATATCCCTGTGGAATGTAGACCATGTGACTGTGAACAGCTGAATGTCATAAACTCTAAGAAACTGTCCAGGGCTATAGTAATTTGTTATTCACATTGGCTTTGGTTTGATTTGGGTTTATAAGTAAGATCCATCAAAGGTTCTCTGACCTCTAAGACAGCCCAGAGCTGAGAGTGCAGACCCTGCCTTGGGATTTCACCAAGTGCAGAGCAGACAGACTGTCAGTGCTGTGCTGCCCTGCTTCCCGCAGACAAACAATGCTGCTGAGCAGGAGAGCAGGCTGGCGAGTCACAGGGCCCATCTCCCAACTGCTTCCCCACAAGGCCGTTGCTGGCAAGTCTCCTCTGTGGCAGCTGATGGCCAGACTTCCTGCCTGGGACTGTGTGCAGAGGACTGGGCTCCTCGGCCCTGGCTTCTCACTCCTCCGGGGATAATGTCTGACTCCCTTAGGTTGTGGGGAACAGCATCCTAATCTTGGCTGTGCTGTGTCCCCGGGCCTGTGTGTAGGAGGCTGCTTCTCTGCTGTCCCTTCCCCTCTGCTTTGGGCCTGGCCTTGAGGACCAGGACAGGTGCAGTCCCCTGATTGCTGGGCGAGCCTTTGGGGACCCTTGCTGAACAATGAGGCAGACTAGAGGGAGGCAGAGCAGGGAGTCTGTGTGGGTCTGGGCCGGGACCCCAGGGGGGCGCTGGGGTGTAGGCACTCAGGCCTGTCACTTGCTGGGCTTCCCCTGCTGACAGCCCCTGCCCTTTCACTCTATTGGCATCTTCCCTTCTATGTGTCACTCTTTCTCCTCCCTTTTCCTCAAAGACTCCAAGCACCTAGAAATGCATTATAGCTTCTTCTCTCTAGCACTTTGATGCCCAAACAAGAAGCTCAGAGCTGTTCACCTTCCATTTCCTTCCCAAATGAAAAGGATTAAGAAAACCCTTGGGTCAGAATCAAACCAGCCCAAGACCAGCCCCTCAGCCTGCCTCCCTCCTCCTGGTGCATGACAAAATATTTTGTCTCAAGAGGACTGTGGTGCTTCAGGGCTTAAAGATGGATCTCTGCCACACTCCATCATCCCTCCCCTGTAGCCCCCACCAACCCTGACAAGGTCAGAGCTCTTTAGAGCTTCTTCGGGAGGCGGTTGCCACGGAGACTGGAAATTGGTCCCAAAGACAGGCTGTGCTACCTACTGGGTGGTGAGGAGGGAGGCTTCTGGGCCATGCTTGGAGTTCAGACCGACTGTCATTAATGTTAATAGAGGAAATGCAGCAATGACAAAAGCAAAGCAGGCTAGTTAATTAGATCTGGGGCCTGATGACCTCCCTCTCCCAGGGCTGCGGCCCTTTTGACTTCCCCCAGCAGGAAGCCCTGCCTGTGTGCTGAGTCTGGGCTGCTTGCTTAATTGCATTTGTGGAAGGGAAGGGGAGCAAGGATGGAGGACCTCTGCCTGCCCCTCCTCCCCACAGGTGGAGTTGATTTCTTCTGACTGGGTGGGGGCAACCATCTGGGTGGGCTCTGCTGGAGGTGGAATTCAGGAATCTGTTCTTAGCTCTTAGTGAAAGGTGGCCCACAATGCCATCCAGGAGGTGGCTGATGTTCCCTTGTGCCTTCCTTATTTCCCAGTATGAACTTGTGGGAAGGGGGCAGCGACTCTGAGATAGTGAGGCAAGGAGAAAGCTCAGCAGCCTTCTGCCCATCCCTCCCTGCTAATTTGGCCACACTGGGCAAAGGTTCCTCTATCTCTTCTACTGCTTTCCAAGGATGGAAGGAGAGTTCTTAACGTCTCCCTCCTCCTCTTCGTCTAGGCCCAGGCTGGCAGACACTTCTCTGGGGACAGGGTCACATGGATTCATGTAACTTCAAGCTCTCAGGTTCTGTTGCTTGGAAGGTGCTGGGGAGAGGGGCTGCTCTGAATATGGGCTCCAGCCTGCAGGAATCAGCAGGAATGTGACGTGCCCCACAAACTTGCATGTGGACGAAGAAGACATTTGTCAGTCAGCCCAACCTCCAGCCAGCTTCTTGAGCCACATTATATATATGTATATAAAAGGTTTCCAGAGATGATCGGAGGCCATTTAGTTTTGTAATAAATAGCTCTTGTTTTGAATGCCATGTTGTTCTTGTTGTACTTAATTGAACCTGATTTGTCCTCTGGCTCCCAGAAAGGCCTCCCGAAGAAAAAAAAGAATGTTTTGAGTTTAAGAACCATTCCACTGTATCTCGTGTCTGAGGCCATTCTAATGCCAGCAGAGACCCTGGGCTGGCCAGGTGAGCCTGATCGCCCAGGGGACATTTGGGCCTTCCCATGTACACAGTTACTTGAGCAATGTCAGTTATTATCAATTTATTTAAATTTATTCCAAAATAAGGAATATCATTTTTTTCTCATTTAACTTCCCCAAACAATATAGAAAGGAGCAAGAGATAGTAACAGAGCTGTCCCCTTCTGAGACAGCTGAGTGGCCCAGCATTGTAACAACATGCTTGACAGAGCCCCCACCCTGACAGGAGTCCTCTGTTTATCAGGACTGATGTCAAAGGTCTGCAGGAGGGGATAGCTGACTTGAGTGTTGGACGGAAGTGGGGGGTAGGGGGGTGTAGAACTGCATTGTGATATTCATATCTTCTAGGCTGCCTTCCCTCCCCTCCTTAGGACTAAGGGTAACTTGGGGGGTGGGCAGGGGTGGGGGTCATCCAGATCCTCAGGAGATGGGAAATGCCAAGAACAGGCAGGTTAGAAAAGGACCAGATACTGTCATCTGAATGGCACTACTTGGCTTACAAAGTCCCAACATATCTGTGACTTAATCCTTATAAAAGCCCAGTAAAGTCGATGATGTTTTTGTCTCCATTTTACCCATGAGAGATTAAATTACTTGCCTAAAGTCTCACAATTAGTAAATAGTAGGGCCAGGAAACAACTCCAAGCTGAACTTTTTCTGCTTCTCCCACTTGGTGCTGGGACTAGAAGCACCTTCCCATAACAACCTGGCAGCCCTGGACCCTCTGAGGAGAAGGTCTGACAGCCTGGAGGTCTCGAGATTTAGCAAGTTCCTTTATATGTTCTACTTAATGCAACAGCTCATCTAGGGCCCAGTTTTTCCTGTGTCCCCCAAGTGCTGTGCTGGTAGATGTTTAACAACAGGTTTTCCAGGAGGGTAAAAGCCCAAATCTGTAGCATTTGCCAATTCCCCTGGTGTAAAGACTCCCACCATAGCCTATGTCATGCTGCCAACTTGATGTCACTACAGTGAGGAGGAGGAAAGAGATGCACACAATTGGCTTTCACAACCATCTAATAGCAGGTTCCAGCACACCACTGACCCACACCTCACACCTGATGACCTTCGCTTGGTCTGAACTATGGACACAGCTCTTGATCACAGTCCATTAGAGTGAGGGAGGCAGTGGAGCATGGAGACCTAGGGCATAGGCCAGAGAATCAGACTTGAGTTAGAATCCTTAGCCCCACCACTTATTAGCTGCGTGACCTTGGGCTAGTTACTTAACCTCTATGCCTCTGTTTGCTCATCTGTAAAACTGGAGTATAATAAGTAGCACCTACTTCATAGAGTCTTGAAGATGAAAAGAGTTAATGATATAGAGGGCCTTGCAAGTGTCTGGCACCTGAATGCTCAATAAATGTTAGCTGTTTATTATTATTAATGATAAATCCAACCTCAATAGCAGCTCTGACTCTGGACAGGACTTGAACTTTCTTTAGGTTATAACCTGCCCAAGTCCCATGCAGATGCCAGGCAGGAAGGGGAGCACCTGTGACTTTCCCCCAGTCCCTCAAATGTGGATTCAGACCCTTGGGTTACTTGTTGGAATACACCACCCTGGCTGCTTAGGCCCAGCCAAACTCTCCGGCCTTTTCACCAAGGGAGGCAGAGATTACGCGTGCTCAGCCCTCTTCTCCTCTATCCTCCTGCCTCCTTCCGGCCCTGGAAAGGCAAAAAGCAAGGCCATGGGTTTGAGTGCTGATTCCATCACTAACTAAGGTCATTAACTTCTATTAACTTATCAGACCTCCTCCAAAGGAGGAAGGAGATAAGAAGGGTCCCTAGACTATTGCCAGGAAGAGTAAGATGGGTTGAATGGGAGGCCTTAGACTAGCCAGGAGATTTGCATGGAGCCCTGGACATCTGGTCACTGAAGGGTAAAGGGCACTGGACACACATGTGCCCTTCCTCTGTGACATGGGCTGTACCTGGCTGCAGGGCCACAGGATACCAAGATAGAAGTTTAGTTCCCAGGTACACTGGCCTTCTTCTCCCACAGTCCCCATCCCTTTGTGCTCCTGCTTGGGGGTCTCTTGGACTCCAGGACACAGGTTTTGCCAGGCTGTTTAAAGCCTTGCTTTCCTGCCCAGCTCAGAGCACTCCCCCTACCCCAGATGTGTGGGGAGATGGGAAGATGGGAATAGGGCCCATCCCAAACTCCTGAGCCCTTGGGAGAGGGACAAGAGGTAGATGTTTTCATTGTGCTTGGCTGGGAGCAGGGAAGAAGAGTTCTGAGGCTCTCAGTCCTGATTCAGGGCCAGGAGAAGGTTGAGCGCTGGGAATGGAGCCACAGCCCGTTCATAACCCATGGTCCGAGAACACACACCTTGTATCCCTGGAACCAAAAGAGATTGATTCTGGAAGCCCCTGGAGACCATGCTACTCAACCCTCTTACTGTATGTACAGCTGAGGAAACAGGCCCAGAGAGAGAAGTGGACAGACTGAGAGAAGATAGGTTCAGAGACTTGAAATGGTCGCTAATGGGCCAGCTCTCCAAAACGTGGGCCGCTAGAACTGAGCTGGGGACTGAGGAACTTTCATGCTTGAAATAGAAAAGTTTAGGTCTGATAAGTGACCAACTGCTCGCTTGCACGGCAAGCGTGAGACTGTTACCTGAAGCAGTACTTCTATTAAAAAAAAAAAAGTCAATTAAAAATCATGGAATAGTAGAATGCCAGACCCTAACTCCCTCAATTTGCAGGTGAGGAAACAGGCGCACAGCTACTGCCCCCAAAGTCCCACCCTGGCCAAGAAGAGCTGGGATTAGAACTGGAGTCCACAGATTTCCAATGATGGAGTCTCAAGAAAAGCCAGGCCTGCCTGGAAATGGCTGCAGTTTTGGCCCTGTCCCCAAGGCTGAGAGCCCTGGTGGCCTCCAACCTATGTCAGTGCCCCAGTCAGACCCAGAACTAGGGCAGAGGGCACCCCAGTCTCAGCCTGGTCAGACAGATAGGCTCCCCAGCGCACCATGGCCGACCTCAGCGTGGAAGAAAGGAGAAAAGGATCAACAGCAAACTTAAATGCCTCTAGGCAATGTTTGGGTGGGGCTTGTGGAGAGGCGGTCAAATTCAACACGGCGCCCTCAGGGCTCCAAATCCTAAAACCGAAACCCGTTGCCTTGGAGTGGATTCCGACTCATAGTGGCTATATTGGACAGAATAGAACTGCCCCATAGGGTTTCCACGGTTGTAAATCTTTACGGAAGCAGACCGCCACATCTTTCTCCCGCGGAGCAGCTGGTGGGTACCAACCGCCTACCCTTTGGTTAGCAGCCCAGCGCTTAACCATTGCGCCACCAGGGCTCTCTTCCAGACATTAAGTAGCAATATTACCACCAGTTTCCAGATGAGAAACTGAGGCCCAGAGGGGCTGGATGATTTCAGTTAAGCTCTGAGCCCGGGCATTTCCCGCGCCACCAAATAGTTCTCGGCCGGAGCGTGCTGTGAAGAGCTCTAGAGCCTTCACGGACGGGCGGGGGCGGGGGCCGCGGTCTCTTTAAAGCGCCCGGCCCGGGCGGCGCGGGGCGTGGCCGC